>NW_019385483.1:59902-64671 GCF_000671375.1 Centruroides sculpturatus | reverse complement strand
ACCGAAAGATAGATTCAAGGACATAATATAAAAAAAAATGTCATATAAGTATGCGAAGGGCCAATTATACAAAGTTTAAAAGATAAAAACTCAATACATATAAGAATATTTTACATTTAAATTTACTACACATACATCTGTGTAGTAAATTTAAATGTTAAAATTAAATTTAAATGAAAATATTAAAAGAATTTTATTATAACAACATACACATACATCTGTGTATGTTGTTATAATAAAATTCTTTTAATATTTTCGGATATTGTATAACACACCAAAGTAAGAGAAAGGGAAGAGAAAGGGAAAAGGAGGGAGGTGAAATGAAGGTAGAGAGAAGGAAGGTATTCATTAAAACAAAACAAATTTGTCAACTGTATCATAAAGTATGTTTTTCCAGTCCAGATTTAAACCTAAATACATTAAATTAGTCCACCGAGTTAAGAATATCTCTTATAAATATATATTTAATACACCAATATTAAACAATAATATTCCACTGTTATAGAAAAAAGACTTGATAAACCAGACAATTGTACAGGTATAGACAGTCGAGAAGGAAGCTGGGAATTTTATAAAAATTTATAATATTCATCCATAAATTTGTTAAATCTAAATATAATAACGAATGTCTAGTGTATGTCTGTTATATTTTATTTAGTGGCCTGCAAGTATTGAAAAACGTATAAATTATCATTAAACCTGACACTCGATTATATTTTTGATTTCATTCCTTTTACGTTTCTTGATAATTATAGTTTTTATTTTAATATTTGACCTTATTACTTACCTCGCGGGCATTACAATTTATTAGAAATTCAATATAATTATCTGTACAGGCGTAAATATTAGAAAGGTGTTTTCTTTAATAATTATTAAAATTGTTTAGTAATATAAAAGATTTTATGAAGTTTACATTACGTTATTCATTATTTATTTTAATATTAACGATTTATTTACACACAGAAGGAAAAGACACGTGATTTTTTTTTTCTTTTTATTGCATTCACTTCGGATTTTTATGATTATTATTTTAGTAATTATTTTATAGTTATTATTATGTAGCTGTAAATATACCAAAAAAGAACAGAATACTCCTATGTTCTACTTTGCTAAATTTATTTAAAACTTTTAGTGTTGGACACAAGGACGTATTAGTGCCTATAGTTCAAAAAATTTAAATTTAGAGTGCTACCCATTAGTATATATAACGGTACTAAATCCATCACACCGATTAACATTGCTTTAAATCCATGACTGTTTTGTATAGAGGTCTAAAACATTTAATCAGCTTGAAGAGAATTTTTTACTGTTAGTCTCTAGAATACACAAGAATATATAAAGTCTATGAAACACCCTACCTACCCTTGGCACTTTATGACGAATAGACCGTATTTTAATAAATATAACATTCGTTATTACTTTTCTCCCGGGAATATTTGCCATTTATAAATTAAATTGTATCATTTGTACACGTGTATGTATTTAAAAGCTGATTCTTAAATTAATGAGTGAAATTTTGTACTCGTAAAGTTTACATTCCATTATTTAGCATTTAATTTAACACTGATCACAACTAAATCGTTTATTAATATGTAGCTCAAGGTTATTAAACTACGACAAATTACATTAAATTTTTTATGATTATTCATGCTTCATTTTTTGTATTATTGCGTGCTGAATTGTTGAAATAGTTTATCTCTCTTTAACGTTACTATAAAAAATAGTTCTAATTTTATATAACTCTATTAATTATAGTGGAAGTAATACAATATTAATAAAGAAATATGCGAAATAATATGAAAATTTCTAGCATTTCTTCTACATAAATCCAAGTTTATTATGAAAATAATCCGGGTTTATTAGCACTAATATTTAATATTAAAAGCAATGAACGTACGAGCAATCTTCCAAGGGAGGGGTGTCTCCCAGGAGGCTTTTCTATTTGAAACTGAACCCTACTTGTGTATTAATTTAAGTTAAAATGGTTCGAAAACTCAATCTTACCATTTATTAATGGTTTATGAATTCGCCACTAACTACCAGTGTTTAGCGATTCTATTTTATTTGTCACGGTTAAACAAATTCCAATAGAAAGAATTACTTACTACTTACTAAAACGGAACTAAAATACAAACTACTAACTAACTTTATTTTCCATCAATTATCAATATTATAAATTTAAATTCTTAAAAGTTCTTTCTAATTCTGTAAATAAGAATTACCATCTTATAAAATTATTAATTATTTCGTAATTAATATTTATTTATTTATTTAGAGAATAGAAAGAACTTGTCAAACGAGTATTTGTGACATTGAAACGATTAAGACGTCAAAGCCAATCTTATTGTTTATAACAATTAGAAAATCACATTTTACAGAAGAAAGTTGTAAACGAAGCGGTGAGTAGAACTATTTTTGTCTTTAAAATATAAAATATAAATGTTGGCCCGAAAGTCAATTAATCTTTATAAAAATACAAAAAAATATCATATATTTTCTATTGAAAAATGTTTAGTAAACGTATTAATATCGACATACGAGTGTTCTTTAATACTGATAACAATTTTTTTGTGTTAAACTAAATTACTGTGTTAGGTTATCAGTTAAGTAATTTTTGGACCACCCTACATAGTTAACAATTTTCAAATAGTTAATTTTAAAATGAGAATTTAAAAATACAAGCTTTTGGCCACATATATAGACTATATAATTGAATTATATGGAGAGAAAAGAACGATTTTTCTAATTAGAATTTTTAATTTTGATTATAATTTAATTAACATATGCAAAATGAAAAGAAAATTAAATGAAATATACTTATGATATATGCAATTAAAATACTTAATAACTATTATTTTATGTAAAAATAGTGGCAATAAAATTTACGTAATTAATTAATTATGAATAAAGCGAAAAGTGTTATCTATAATATAACTATAAAGTTCTAGAATTTTTACTCTAGAAAGTGTAGAAATCAAGTAGGATAGAAAGAAGTGATGCAATAAGACGTTTATTTTATTATATTGTATACAGTTTATGCATTATATTACCTCGCTAATCACCTATTGGAACTTCGGTTTGAAATTATTATTATTATCAATCTTGTTCTTTGTAACCTTTTTGTATAGCATTTGTTAATTAAATTTATATAATGTCTTAAACATGTGTGTTTACTTGTACTCGGCCCCAACACCCTATCGACTTATTTGCGACCTCCCACTCGATTTTCGCCCTCCTAAATTACCATCCACTGACCCCGTGAGCGGTACTCACCTTCCCGTTGTCAGAAAACGGTTTAAACTTTCATGCTTAAATCCCGATTAACATAATTTTCCCAATCCCTCTTCATGCTCACGGCTTCAGTGTATAAGGTTGTTGTCTACAGCATACGGAAATAAAGCTTAGTTCATGTTAATATACTTTTGTTTTCTACAATCTTAGATATAGTACACAATTTGTATACAACGTAACTGTACAGTTCCTAAATATCATTCTGTTTCACTTACTGACATGTTTTAATATACTATAAATAAACAATCATATGGCTGAGAGTAAAGACCTTCAAGACTTAGATTATAAAAATATTGCTATACTGAAGATTAAGCACTAAAGGGTAAAAATTGCTAAATTCGAGATGAAACAGTTCAGATTTATATTACTTATCTAATTGTCTACATCTCAAATCTAGGGATAGACAAAACAAACTAGATTTAGATGAGTAAAATAGATTCTAAAGTGACAATCCTACCCAACACGTGATATAGACGTCGATGTTTTGACATAAAGTAAAATGGCGGTCGAAAGTGCCCGTCGTTGCCACCAAGTGCGCTGTATCTAAGTTCACAGCCACTCTATGTAGTATATTCTAGCTCGTTGGAGTTTCTAATATTTTACGTGGAATAATTTTAAATGTTTAAAAATCTATATAATTCTATTTAAATGTTGTAATCGCCAAAACTGGCTTGACGTGTAATTTACCTTCCCTTACAGTATTTTTATATCTAGTGGTAATAAATGTTTCTTTTATAGTTGACCTCTTTCTATTTATCTTGCTTTTAATCTAAAGTTATGTCGATATGAATTTACTTTTCTGCTAGTAATGACAGTCATCTTGTGTAACTCTTTAAAAAATTATGTAAATAATAATATTAATACCTTAATTTCAACAATATTATTAAATCTTTACTATAGCTAAAAAGCTTTATCATATATTTGTGTAGAGGAAAAGATGGTATTATGGAACCCTGCAGGTATTATGGAACCACTCCATTTCAAACTAATAATAAATGCAAACTGTAGCGGATTGTGGTTGAACTGCATTAGGCAGACATCCATAGCAAGGAGAAAACTCGTTTCACTTCAGTTAAACAGTTGTCCGTAGTGAATCAGCATATTTGTGTTTTTCGAAATTCGAAACACTCTTGAAGTTAATTTTGTTTACTGCAAAATTAACTTCAAGAGTAATTCTCAATATTAAAAGTGAGTAATTTCAAATTCAGAATCTTCTTTCAAAGCAGCTATGAAAGTTTCTGGATTGTCAGTGTGACATTTAAATTTTTCTTTCTATTTTTCTATAATTTTTTTCAATCTTTCTTCTTCTGGATCCTCGCCAATGTATCTGAAAGTGCCCTTAGTAAAATTACTATTTATTTGTTCTTCGTACAATTTTACGTGTTCTACGATTTTATAAACAACTCTTCATTAGTTTTAAGCATATTATTTACTTTACTTGAAAAACTGATTCAGATCTGATATATATATATATATAT
>NW_019385483.1:49503-55833 GCF_000671375.1 Centruroides sculpturatus | reverse complement strand
TCTTAACGAAAAAATCAGTTTAATAAAGTCTCACTAGTATCACTGCTTGCTAATTTAAATTATCCAATCACAACATAGAAATGGTGTGTGTCTGTCGACGTCAGCAACATAGATATAGTTTATAGATATATATATAGATATAGATATAGATATATAGATATAGATATAGATATAGATATATAGATATAGATATAGATTTCTACTTATAGTATCTATCATTTGTGAAGTAATTAATGGGTTAAGAGTGGTAGAATTTACTTGCACGTTCGAAGAGGTGTGGAGATTACGGAAACTAAAACAAACTGGCACAACAGGGTGTAAAAATTTCAAGAACAATGCTGATATAATTTATGGAAAACTCTTTACTGTTTTGTGTGGCTTATCGGAAAGACCAGTGTTATTTTCTACTCGGATCTTTTTCCCCTACCGTGAGTCGAAACCTCTATTTGAAATGAAAACTTTTTTCATTGGCTTACGCTTGCCAACACGCTTTGTTGTCGCGTACTCCCATTGGCTGACATGAAAAATTTTAACTGGTTTCGCTCTCGTTTCTTCGTTAATTCTCTTTGCTTTGTTACGTTTCGTGCACTTTGCGCCAATTGTAAATCGCCCTTAAAATGATAAGATTACAAATTTTGGAAATTTAAGGTACAAAATTCAAAATATTTTAAATTTCTCTAAATAATTAATTATAAAATAGTAATTCTGAGTCATTCTTAACNAAATTTGATAATTTTTTTTAATGTCTTTGCAGCTATAAATAGATACGTCACACAGCTGCAACATACATAGGATTAATTCGAGGGATTTTCATTATATATTACGGATAATTCGAACTGGCTAGTCATTTCTTAATCAAAATTCGTTTATCCTTGGACCAGTTGAGCATGAAGAGGCAATCCTTGCAGACAAACAAACCAAGAACGAAACAATCGTCGTGGATTGCATTGTTTTTGTGTTTTGTTCGTTTAACGCACCAATTTTTTGTTAGGTGCACAGTGCTTCTTTAATCATTTTACTTTTAAATTTCGTTACGAGCGTTAGAAAGTAGCTTAAATAGTATTACTTTGAGCCAATGTATTCCGAAAAAGAAGTCATAGACCACCATTTTATATTATATTTTCGTGTTCCTCATCTCAATTAATGGAAAATATCAAAGTGTGATCAAAATCGCTTTATTAAAAAACTANACTAGTAGGCTACTTTTAGTTATATTCCTACCTCGTACATCACGTCAAGGAGCAAATCTTCATACTCTGTCAAGACAACTAGGACCAAGACACCACTGGGTAAGTAGAAATTATAATTACAATCAGAGGAAAATTAATTATATTTAGTCTTTTTTATTGTGTTGAGTATAAATATAACGTAATGTAAACCTAGAATTGATATATAATATTTGAATCGTTTAAGCGAATTTTTACAATTTATACTTCATGGAATGTTATACATAATAAACAGATAGCATGGAGATTAGTAATAAAATGCTCCCAAAATTTTTATAATTTCGGACTCAAAGGACTTTCAACCATCAAGAAATGCAGAAAAAAATGGAGGGGTTTTTTTGTCTTACTGTTAGTGTGTTTAGGAGCAGACGATTTCGTTCACTAACTCTTGAGGTCTGTGTATAGGGTATTAGATTGATTATATTAAATTTTTCGGGTCAAAGGTCAAAGGGTGGTGAGATAAGTGAGCGCGTGTATCATATATCGTGTGAGGCCAGACTTAATGACGTTTATTACTAGTTATTAGCATTTGTATGAGAAACCGGAAGTTATAGAGTAAGGCTCTAAACCAGTGATTCTCAAACTTTTTCGATCCACCGCCCCCTTTGTTCCATAAAGTTATACCCAACGCCCCCTAACCCATTTTCTCTTGTGTGAGAAAAGGATTGGAAATATTCTTAGGAAAACTNATATATATATTTTATTAAGTTTTAAAAATAAATTTGATAGCAATACAGATATTTTTTGCGTATTCTTTAGAAGTGCTTCCTTTAATTCAGCACATTGAGAAACGACGGTGGCTTTAATGTACGCGAGCCACCGGTTGAATATTCTGGAAAACTGGTTTTGTAGTTTTCACATAACATCTGTCCACTTTTCCTTGTTTATATGTGTATACTGCCATCTATTGTTAGCTATTTGTATTTTTGGTGTATTTCAGTAACATATCTTTAGTAACATTTAGGAATAGTTTCGTTTCGCTATTCACAGTTTCGCTTTAAAAACTTATAATTAAATATAGAAAAAGTTATAATTAAAGCTTTCTTCTTCTAATACTGAAACTAGTAATATTTATTACGTCTATATTAATTATCCGTAACTAACAGAAAACAAAATTAACAGTTTACTTTATTTCGCCTATTTAACAATGCATTTGGGATCGGTAATTTTCCAATTCCTCTTCATACTAACTGCTTCAGTGTCTAAAGTTGTTTTCTACAACATAACGAACAAAAGGTTAATATAATGTTTAGCCTTGGTATATACTTCTAAGCACGATGTTGGCCAAGAGCGCTGTATCTAAGTTCACAGCCATTCTATGTAGTATATTCTAGCTGGTGGGAATTTCTAATAATTTACGTGGAATAATTTTTTAATGTTTAAAAATCTATATAATTCTGTTTAAATTTTGTAATTGCCAAGACTGGCTTGACGTGTAATTTACCTTTCCTTACAGCATTTTTATAGTCATAATAAATGTTATTATATAGTTGACCTGTTTCTACTTATCTTGCTTTTAATCTAAAGTTATGTCGATCTGAATTTACTTTTCTGCTACTAATGACAGTCATCTTGTCTAACTCTTTAAAAAATATGTAAATAATAATATTAATCCCTATGTTTTAATAGTATTATTAGATCTTTACTATATCTAAGCAGCTTTATCGTGTATTCGTGTACAATATTTTAATAATAAATTACTTTTTAAAATTTTTTTGTTTACTTTGTAAAAAATATGTCCATTCTAAGTTTACATTATTTATATAATATAAAAATTATTTACAAAAGAAATTAAATACTACTGAATGTCGTACGCTAGATACCTTATTCCTAAATATTCCTAACTGTTTGTCAGTCTTTGGTTTTTTTTTCCCTTAATCTCGAGAAGGATATTAGATAAATGAAATCGAAGACCACATATGGAAATCTTTGGGAAAGGAGGTCCCAAATTGACTATATATGAATATATATAAAAATTTAGATAGAAGATCGACACGACTCTATTGTTAAAAGCAAAGTATGATGTACAGGGGCAAGCCACTACTAATTTAAAGTGGAGAGCAAATATTTTAAATTAAATAAATTAAAAATATGATTAAAAATTGCAGTCTGACATTGTATACGATTTGATAAAGGAGAAAACACACGAGATTTTGAAAGCGCCAACACATGGCACAGAGGTAAGTAAGGTACAGAAATCTTCAAAACAGAATCTTAATTAAACGGAAACCTGCCAAACCGGAATAAACTATTCGTTACTCAGCCAGTCCGGTTTACACGGGTTTTACTGTGTCAATCTACTGTCTCAGTCTACCGGTCCGTTACCCAGTTTTAAATGCCCTGCTTAAAAGGGCAATGGTAAAATTTACAGCAACTTTCTGTAATAAAATAAAATAAAATAAAAAATAATAATATATTAACTAAACAGTTATAAGACAACATAATACAAACAATTTATATATAAATATTAAATATTTATAATATAAAATTTTATCACAGTTGGGTGTAGAGTTTCTACTACTACGTATACTCAACCTTGGAAACTAGTTTTTTTTTTGTCACTATCTTTAAAAATATCAAAAAGTTGTCTTATTCTCTAAAAATTAAACGAAAAGTTCGGTTATTAATTAATTTTAATAAATATTTTATAACGTAGCAATTATAATAGCGATCTTATATAAAAATTTATAAATTTTAATGCATCTTACTCTACCTTTTAGTGTTAATAAATGTATATATCTACTTGAAATTTTAAAAATATTTTAAATTTCTTCATCAGTGACATTATTATAAATAAAAACTTTATTTAAAAAATTATATAATTAAATATTAATAACGGTTATTAACGTTTATTGCCATTTTTTCACATATTAATAACCCTTGAATATATCTCTTGATCTTTGGACCGAAAGATAGATTCAAGGACATAATATAAAAAAAAATGTCATATAAGTATGCGAAGGGCCAATTATACAAAGTTTAAAAGATAAAAACTCAATACATATAAGAATATTTTACATTTAAATTTACTACACATACATCTGTGTAGTAAATTTAAATGTTAAAATTAAATTTAAATGAAAATATTAAAAGAATTTTATTATAACAACATACACATACATCTGTGTATGTTGTTATAATAAAATTCTTTTAATATTTTCGGATATTGTATAACACACCAAAGTAAGAGAAAGGGAAGAGAAAGGGAAAAGGAGGGAGGTGAAATGAAGGTAGAGAGAAGGAAGGTATTCATTAAAACAAAACAAATTTGTCAACTGTATCATAAAGTATGTTTTTCCAGTCCAGATTTAAACCTAAATACATTAAATTAGTCCACCGAGTTAAGAATATCTCTTATAAATATATATTTAATACACCAATATTAAACAATAATATTCCACTGTTATAGAAAAAAGACTTGATAAACCAGACAATTGTACAGGTATAGACAGTCGAGAAGGAAGCTGGGAATTTTATAAAAATTTATAATATTCATCCATAAATTTGTTAAATCTAAATATAATAACGAATGTCTAGTGTATGTCTGTTATATTTTATTTAGTGGCCTGCAAGTATTGAAAAACGTATAAATTATCATTAAACCTGACACTCGATTCTATTTTTGATTTCATTCCTTTTACGTTTCTTGATAATTATAGTTTTTATTTTAATATTTGACCTTATTACTTACCTCGCGGGCATTACAATTTATTAGAAATTCAATATAATTATCTGTACAGGCGTAAATATTAGAAAGGTGTTTTCTTTAATAATTATTAAAATTGTTTAGTAATATAAAAGATTTTATGAAGTTTACATTACGTTATTCATTATTTATTTTAATATTAACGATTTATTTACACACAGAAGGAAAAGACACGTGATTTTTTTTTCTTTTTATTGCATTCACTTCGGATTTTTATGATTATTATTTTAGTAATTATTTTATAGTTATTATTATGTAGCTGTAAATATACCAAAAAAGAACAGAATACTCCTATGTTCTACTTTGCTAAATTTATTTAAAACTTTTAGTGTTGGACACAAGGACGTATTAGTGCCTATAGTTCAAAAAATTTAAATTTAGAGTGCTACCCATTAGTATATATAACGGTACTAAATCCATCACACCGATTAACATTGCTTTAAATCCATGACTGTTTTGTATAGAGGTCTAAAACATTTAATCAGCTTGAAGAGAATTTTTTACTGTTAGTCTCTAGAATACACAAGAATATATAAAGTCTATGAAACACCCTACCTACCCTTGGCACTTTATGACGAATAGACCGTATTTTAATAAATATAACATTCGTTATTACTTTTCTCCCGGGAATATTTGCCATTTATAAATTAAATTGTATCATTTGTACACGTGTATGTATTTAAAAGCTGATTCTTAAATTAATGAGTGAAATTTTGTACTCGTAAAGTTTACATTCCATTATTTAGCATTTAATTTAACACTGATCACAACTAAATCGTTTATTAATATGTAGCTCAAGGTTATTAAACTACGACAAATTACATTAAATTTTTTATGATTATTCATGCTTCATTTTTTGTATTATTGCGTGCTGAATTGTTGAAATAGTTTATCTCTCTTTAACGTTACTATAAAAAATAGTTCTAATTTTATATAACTCTATTAATTATAGTGGAAGTAATACAATATTAATAAAGAAATATGCGAAATAATATGAAAATTTCTAGCATTTCTTCTACATAAATCCAAGTTTATTATGAAAATAATCCGGGTTTATTAGCACTAATATTTAATATTAAAAGCAATGAACGTACGAGCAATCTTCCAAGGGAGGGGTGTCTCCCAGGAGGCTTTTCTATTTGAAACTGAACCCTACTTGTGTATTAATTTAAGTTAAAATGGTTCGAAAACTCAATCTTACCATTTATTAATGGTTTATGAATTCGCCACTAACTACCAGTGTTTAGCGATTCTATTTTATTTGTCACGGTTAAACAAATTCCAATAGAAAGAATTACTTACTACTTACTAAAACGGAACTAAAATACAAACTACTAACTAACTTTATTTTCCATCAATTATCAATATTATAAATTTAAATTCTTATTTGCATAAATT
>NW_019385483.1:29375-46252 GCF_000671375.1 Centruroides sculpturatus | reverse complement strand
CCTGCCTCTATCATAGATCTATTCATCGCGCCAGAAGGGGGCGTTATTGCTTACTTTGAGAAACGCTGAGCTAAAATAAAAGTCAATGTGTTAGAAATATTCAAGTTGTGACCTTCAATAAAAAATAAAAAATATGTAAAATGTCAACATTTTATATATATTCCGTCGAATTTTTATATATAGAATTTGTCTGCCGTCACCCCTCTATATTTCCTTAACGCCCCCCAATTCTCTTTGAGTCTTCTACTGCTCCCCTGAAAGCCTCCAGTGCCCACAAGGGGGCGTTATCGCCCACTTTGAGAAACGCTGCTCTAAACCCCTAGGCGACGGGTTGGTGAAACCCGCTCACGTTGTCACTGGATTTCTAGGAGAGCTATAAGTCGAGTGGGGAAGTCACGAATAAGTCGCGATAGGATTGGTCGGCGTCTAATAAGTCCACACGAGATCAGGTTAAACAAATATTAACAGTTTAATAAAATAAAACAAAGAATCCACTGAAGCAACTAAATCTATGTACTGTACAAGAACAAATATCGGCTTCGTGGGATAACACATTTTTATGTATTCCGTATGTTATCTCTAAGTCCTTATAATAATTGACCGAGAGAGAGAGAGTTTGCAAAAATCTAAATAGTTCCTCGTGTAGTCAATCAGTTGTCTTCGGATCCAATTTATTTGAAGGTCGGCGAGACGCTCGGGGATCTTTCTTGAAGATTGCTTCCGGAGGAGAGACAGGAGACGGAAGAGGTGACGGACAGAGGTTTGGTCTTTTAAGTCTCCAGGAAGAGTGTCCGCCTAGACTCTCCAGTTCGAGCCCTTTTTATCCTCTGGAGTGTGCGACTCTTGCTCCAGTGACTTACTGTTGTGGCTCTAAGTTCGTGATCCGTCCATGGTACGGCCGAGGTGTCCTGACTCTTTTTACCATATAAGGGAACAAATTCGAAGTTCTTAGACGTCAACAACGAGGTGTTGTGACTCTTCTTACCTCACAATCTAAGCGATTTTAACGTCTTTTCCCCCATTAATAACCATATGTTTAACTTTTCTTGACACTTATTCAAAACATCGTTGAAGATTGTTGATTTCGGATGTCGACAAAATTATTAGAGTAGTTAAGATTCCACAAGTTTGACCTTGATCGATGATATCAAAACATTCAGCATCGACAAAAATATCCTCCTGACTTACAATTACTACCCCTCCCATCAGCTTGTCCCTGACGTTTACTTCAAAGATCCAGATGATCATCCCATGTTTAGGATTTAAACTGACAGTTCCAAGATGGGTGATAATGTGGGTGCTCCTTTGTAGTTTACACCGACTTAGGTCGCGAGCTTCACAACGCTTGCTTTGTTCTAGGTACACACTGCTCAATAGCACAGCCGGAAACTTAAGCTATTTACGAGGTATATACTTTTAATTCACATTAGGCATAGGAAGGACAAAAGACACTACCTACACCATCGCATTTATTCTGAAAGTAGGGTAGCTTTACACAGGATTGAGAAGTCCGATAGCCGCTTAAAACTTGTCGATCTCGTACACCACGTTCTCACTTAGACAACAATATTAGATTAGATTTTCGATGGGCCCGGGTCATGCGGGGGTTCTTGGCAAAGAGACCGCTGACCGTCTTGCCAAACAAGCTGCAAAGTCTTCAGTCACTAGTAGGCTACTTTTAGTTATATTCCTACCTCGTACATCACGTCAAGGAGCAAATCTTCATACTCTGTCAAGACAACTAGGACCAAGACACCACTGGTAGGCTCATCGACACTTTCATCCCCAAATTTGACACTTCTGCGATTCTTCGCCACTTTTACCCTAGTTACACTCTCACTCAGCTACTTACAGGACGCAACTTTAAGCAATGCTTCCATAGTTTTAATATTGGGGACAATACACAGTGCGATTGCAGTATTCAGAAGGACCAAACACCATTTAAATTAACTTAGTTTTTCGCTGCAATAAATACAGTACAATCACATTAGGGATAGGTTAATGAGAGCTGCTATTCTTAAAGGGTACAACTGGCCTTGCAACCCGCACCAACTCATTCACACGCGTATAATGTTTCATCATTTACTCGCATTCATATCTCTAAGTGGTACTCTTGAGAGCACTCATTCCGGAGGCACCGATGGCAATTAGCTTTCCCTTGCTTTGTTTCAACTGTCGGTATATAGCTGCCTATCAGCTTTGTATTTTAATTCTTATTATCTGTCTGTTTTTCAGTCTAAATTCGGTTAGTCCTAATTGTAGCCTAAGTAGGATTTCCGGTTTACGGTTAGGTTATGATAGGTTAGGTTAAATTAGATTGATTTATTAGCTTTTTAATTAATTAATTAATCAACTGATTAGGTTTGTTCTAAGCTATTGTGGGTTAGCGTAGTTAGTCAGTAAGTTAATGTTTAAAAAAATTTGGGGGTTTGATTGTTTATCCATGTCGGTTCGTTCGTCTTGTTTATTTTGTCATTGTGTTCGTATGCTTTTCGCGCTGTCTGTCTAGCTAATAAGTAGTATTAAGATTTGCAATCGCGTTCAGTTTTATTAGTATTAAGCAGACACAAGTATTTCCAGTCACAGCCAATTGGCACTAACTTGTTCACTTAGCTATTCGTGGCGGCACTCAATTTTTGGCGTTTACTACACTCAGGATTTTTTAGATCTTTCGGGGGACTACCGCTTTGCAGCCTAAAAACTGCACGCCAACATCAAACAGAGGGTACTGTAGTCATCCATATGTACTGTACAGTACGTCGTTCAGAAAGATCCTCTCTTTCTCTACTGTCTATCTCCTCTCCCTCCTTCTCGCTTTTTCTTACTCTTTTGTCATTCAATCCTACTGATGTTTAGATCTAACATTAAGCAGGCAAACACGAACAGTAACAAAAAAGAACTTTACTACAAAAGGTTAGAACTGTCACAGACATCCTCGGGCAACACCCGGACAAAATCCAACGAACTTTTTCGCGCCTTTTCTTTTTGACGTTGCCAGCCACTCTTGTTGGCAAGTGTTGCCAGACAGAGTTCGTGATCTTGGCAAGTGTTCAGGATCTCTGGCGCTGGCGGCCACACTCTCTTTTCTGCCCACTAAACTCTTCGTGTCTTTCTTGTATGCATGCGATAGTCCATTAATTTTAGGAAAACTTTGCGTAAATAAAACATTCCGATTAAATGTTTACATTTGAATTATTCTAAATAAAAACTTGAAATTACAGGAATTAAATAAATAAATTATGAAGAATAACAAAATAGAAATAAAAGTAAAAAACAAAATTTATAAATTATACGTTAAAAACTATGACACAAAAATAAAATCAAAGTTGACAAAAGATAAATAAATAATTTGTGTATGCAAATTTATTGATTTTATTGATGTTATTTTAGTTTTATCTTTATTTACTTAATAACTCCTGATGACTCCTTCTAGGGTCGGTGTTCTATATTCTAACGTTGTTGCAATTTCTTTAGTTTCATTGATTTCTTTTATGTGATCCTGTATATTAGAACAATACAAAAAAAAAACTATTCTAATCAGTGCTCTGAATGCTGAAAGTTTATATTTGTAAGAGTCATTACACCATGATGGGATGTACAGACGAGCATAACTTGATTTGTTATGTATTGTACAGCAGTGAAAATACCTCCATGCTTACACCGGAGGTCTGCACTTACTAAACATTATCATACAATTTAAGCTTATTCTTATATCAGTGAAGATCTTCCTCAAACTTCGTCTCGTTGAGTTGGTTTCCGAGTGTAACCGTTGGTTCCGGAAACTATTAAACCTTGGAGAGGCCTCAGTCAACTTGTGGAGTTGATTCAACTGCACAGACCGTCCAGTCTCCGCACTTACCCGTCCCTGAGATATTTACCAGAGAAGAATACTCTCTCTAAGCTCAGCGGCTTTCCAAGTGCCTGAGACTACCGTGTTACCAGTCTTTTGCCTTTCTCTCCTCCCGCTCCCGTTCGCTCAGCAATTTAAGAAATTGTTTTGGACGGGAACCTTCCGACCAATCACAAACCTTTTATCACAAACTAATCACAAAGTCTAATTAGTCTAAAATTTGTTTTGTTGTTATGAGAGCGAGTAGACACTACAGTTATAGACATTTCATCTAAAACTTGATATAATTTCACTAACTCTTGATTGTATGTACAGACATTAATGTTAAAATTATTGCAAAACTTTCAATTAAACTAAATTATGTGATATCAAAGATTTTAATGTTGAGACATTTTTAAACATAAAGAAGTAACTATTATCTTTTTTGTACTTTAATAAAGCTTTTTTGTACATTTACTATAATAATTAAAGTAATCAAAAACAGCATATGTAAATTGCAAATAAAGTTTTTTTTTTACATTCGTTATTAGACAATACTGTATATTTAAACTTACAGAAACTTGTATTTAATTTTCTGTTATTTATTATCTGTGCACGTATATTTAAATTTAAAACACTAATCACGCTATTAAAATTATCAATTGTGTATGATTTGATTCAGAGGTGCATAAAGATCAAGTATAATGAACTTTACAAAATGTGATATGTCACACAGATTAATTACTGAATAATAGACAGTTTTCCATATTAATTAAGAAATTAAAATATATTCGGCTTTTATAAATATTACATATTTATGTAAAAATTCATTACATTAAAACATAATAATACATTATATTTTACATTTTAAACAGGAGATCAAGGGATAAAATGTCGCATGGATGATATCTTTCTTCTTGGAATTCTTCGTGCTAGAAAATATGACATGCAAAGATCTTTGAAAATGCTGAAGAATTATTATGAAGTCAGAATAGAGTATTCTCAGTATTTTAAGGATCTTCTTCCTTCTAAATTGGAACATGTTTTGTCTCTGAATTTTATTCAAATTTTACCAAAACCAGATAGTAAAGGAAGATTTATTTATTTTTGTCAAAACAGTAAGTATACTTTCCGTTATTTAATTGTTACTAAGCGTGTATAGAAAATTAAACTAAAAAATCGAATCTAGTGTTTTAACTAATTCACAGAAATTGATATAAATTTTATATTGTTAATTATATGTATGTACAGTGTAGTGTCCAATACTTCCAAAACCGTTGTAATTATGTTAACATTTGCGAATTTTTTGCAGATAAAACCCGGGTCTAAGTAAAACAAATTGAAGTTATTTTGATGGTAGACGCAATAGTCAGCGAAATCTTGCTTGAATCCAAATCATAAACCTGTAGCATTAAACGCTTGTAATTGTTATAAGCTGCAGTAATTAATGTTGTAAGCAAAGTCTGTTGAATGAAAAACTTTGTATAGAGTTACAAGCTACTTGCCCTATGCAATTTTGATTATTGAAACTTATATGGGGGAGACCGGGGCAACTTCGGCATGCGGGGCAAGTTTGTCAAGCGCTTTTTTTAAAAAAACAAATTAAAAGGAGACTTTTGGTTATAGGTTAGGCAGTTGAGTTTTGTTCCTGGCTTGTTGAGTGTAGTGTTTTTATTGTTCTCCAACAAGCGTAGTTGAATTATCAAGCAAATTTTCATTTTCTTTCAATTCCATATAATATTTTGCTTCCATTTATATTGAATTGGCAGGTTTAATAACTGTCATATAAAATATTCATATTTAATTCTTTTTTAATTATTTAATTCACGAAATTAGTTCAGTTGTGATGCCCGATAATGATTTCTCTAAATCTCTATTTGCCACTGATCCACGAGACCTAATTAAACGAGGATTTTTATATCCAAAAAAACATTGTATTTTTCATATATTCTGCTTTACTAGCAAAATGCATCTCCTCCATATACACGTACTGAAAATAAAACTTTAAAATATATCTTAGATTTAAAAATTTTTGAATTTAGGTCACCTTGCAACGTCGAGAAATGCAAAATAATTCGAGAATAATTTCTGTATGTATTTATGTTAGTATGTTTGTATGGGGAACGATTTTGTTAACCCTGTTTGAAGCTTAATAACTCTTGTGCTTGTAATGAAAATTTTTAAAACTTTTCTGCAAGGGTTTGCTTATTAGGCGTATTAATTAATGATATTCAATTTTTGTGATTAAAAGTCGACGGAGTGAGGAGATAAAGGGAATCGTGTGTATCTTCAGTGGGGTAAGATTTAATGTCGATTTTACTTGTTATTAGCGAGGTTGCGGCCGATGTTTTCAACGCAAAAACATGTACTGTACGTCGGACGTCCAATAATTAGTACTACTGTAAATTATTAACAATTAATTCATCTTTGTTTTCATTTTTTTGAACTCTTTTTACTTTTCCGTTAAATATTACGTTAGAGACAATTGTTCGTATTGCAGATATATAATATTTTTTGGGGATTATTCTACTTAATTATGGTGAAACTTCTTCACAAAACAATTATAACAATACGGACTACATTTTGTTAGGTTTTAACTAAAACAAAATAGGCGAAATTAATTATAAGAAATTTTATATTAAATTTAATACAATTATCCTTCTAACCATGCTATATTGTCATATTAAACAATTGATTTTCTTAGGTAAATGGGATACTTCTGTTGCAAATATGACAGATGCATTTCGTACAACAATGCTTATCTTCGACTTGATGTTAAATTTTCATCGAACTCAAGAGAATTGTATGGTTGTGATTGTGGATGCTAGTGGTATAACACTATCACATTTTCTGCAGATGTCACCAAGTTTTTTTAATTCAATACTGAACGTTTTATTGGTAAGAAATTGTTTAAAATTAATAAATTATTTTTCTTGTAATATAGAAAATAAGTTATAATGAGAACACAGCAGACTTGCTGTGTTCTCATTATAACTTCAGCTATACTTACAACACATGTATGAAAATTCAGGGAACAGATAATTTAATACACTTAATTATACACTTAATTATAAGCTTCGCGAATTATAACATTACAAAGTTTATACGTTTTGACTTTGAATCCGGCACTTGTTAGAAATTTAGTACATCCTTTTCTCTTTGTTCTTAAATTGCATATTTTTTTTTACTGATTCTTCTTAGACAAACCGTAAGAGGTCAAAGATGTAGGGGAGACCGGGGCAAGATCAGCATGTTAAGCTTTACTTAAATTTTGTGTAATAAATACTGCTGTAAACTGAAAAAAAAGCTTTGCATATTGTCTATTGGAATGTTACCTTACTATAGAACTGGTTAAAATCAGTTTGGAAATAAAAATAATTAAAATAATTACAACTTTACAAGAAGAGAGAAATTGACGAAGTTGCCCCGGGTATAGGGGCAAGATCGGCAACTTCTCTCTTTTTGTAAAGTTGTAATTATTTTAATTATTTTTATTAAAGTTGCCCCTGGTATAGGGGCAACAGTAATGGGGCAAGATAGGCACGTATATAAAATTATGTTATTAACAATGTATAAGTTGGAATTCACTATTAAAACAAAGAAATACAAATCCAACACCCATTTAATATTATTACAACGAAATGCAAGTTCAAAGACATATATACATGAATAACAAATGCAAACATGTTTTCATTTATCATCTGTTTGATTTTTATCCTTTGCTTCTAATGTGGCTTTATGTTGCCGATCTTACCCCGCTAGTCATGATTTCGAAACATTAAGTACAACCCTGAGAACAGAATGCCAAGCCACGATCTGGCCACGTGAATAAGTTGAAGTTACATCCTTCTAACAGGAAAAGTAACTTTCGTTATCATGGAATTATAACAAAACCTGCCAATTCAATATAAATGGAAAAAAAATATTATATGGAATTGAACGAAAATGAAAATTTGCTTGATAATTCAACTACGCTTGTTGGAGAACAATAAAAACACTACACTCAACAAGCCACCAATAAAACTCAACTGCCTAACCTATAACCAAAGTCTCCTTTTAATTTGTTTTTAAAAAAAAGCGCTTGACAAACTTGCCCCGCATGCCGAAGTTGCCCCGGTCTCCCCTAATTGTTTGCTTATATTTAGTGTTCGACCATTTTCAGTTACCAACCTTATATTATCCTAAATCATTTTAGGGTATCAAATTATCTTTCTGTTCTTTTCACAAGTTATCGTTCATAACTTTAATCTATTTTTAAACAATATTTTTACTTTCCATGAATTATTAAAGAAGTTACTCAAGTATTAGTTCGATTAATTAATGGAATTCAAGCAATAAGTAGTTCGGCTCAGTAAAATCCACTACTAATTTAAATTAATAAATTTCTAATTGGGCTGTCCGTCTGTCCTGTTGTTATCTAACTGGAGTAAAAATAACAACAAAAGAAAATATTATAAATTACATTCTACACAAAATACATTTTAAATACTCAAAAAAATATAGAAATCACGTAATTATTAACTTCACACTACGTAATCTTCTTATACATATCAAGCAAGTAAATACAAAAGTATCCGAAGGACTTATTGTGTAAATAACGATAATAATACGTTATACATTACTAATGATGATACTAATTTTTATTGCAACTTTTATTATTATATTGCATGGTTCTAATAAGTCACATATTTATAGTATTTAATAAAAAAATTAATTTTTATAAAGTTTAATAAATACTTTTTAAAATAATGTTTTATGTATTCTTAGAAAGATACTTATCCGCTTCGATACAAGGAAACACATTATGTCAACATGAATATTATAACAAAAGCAATTTTAACTATGATGATTCCTCTTATGCCAACTAAACTCAAGGAAAGAGTAAGTACAAAAATGTAATTTAATTTCATATTTTCAATAATTTTATGTTTTTTAACAATTGTTAAACAGTTAGTAAAGTACAATATTTTCTCCCTGTAAAGTATTGTCCTTTTAGCAGAGAACATAAGAAGCGCGACCTTGTCAATTGGACTCACGTGCGGTCAGATGATAGACCATTTGCCATATGGTAAACTACTAAACGTAAACAAGTAGTGGACGTTAATGTAAGCTCCACTCTCGTCGGATAACAGCGGACTAGAGCGTAAGCTGTTCACGAAAGAAAGGGTTGTGATTGGTCGGAAGTTTCTGTCCAAAAATCCCTTAAATTACGGAGCGAACGGGAGCGGGAAGAGAGAAAGGCAAGAGACTGGTAACACGGTAGTCTCAGGCATTTGGGGAGCCCTCTGAGCTTAGAGAGAGCATTCTTCTCTGGTAACTATCTCAGGGTAGTGCGTAGACTGGACGGACCGTGCAGTTGAGCCAACTCTAGAAGCTGACTGAGGCCTCTCCAAAGTTTAACAGTTTCCGGAAGCCAATCTAGTACGTGAGGCCCACGCTTTGTTATTTTATATATGTTACCGCTAAATCTCGAAATCTGTTAATGTGCGTATTACCTAGCTAATCTGCAGATTAACTAGGGTGATCCGTTAAAGCTGCGAAAATTATTCCATTTCTCAAATTACCTAGGTAATCTGCAGATTAACTAGGGTGATCCGTTAAAGCTGCGAAAATTATTCCATTTCTCAAATTACCTAGGTAATGTTCAGATTATCTAGGTAATCTGCGAATTACCTACTAGGCACTCGGTAAAGTTAAAATAAGATTTTTGCTGGAACAACAGCAACGTTTCTGTACGCTTAAATTAACATAATGTTATTTATTTCATTTTCAATATCTAAAGAATCAAGTTAATACAATCAAACAATCAGCAAATTAGTTGATTGAATCAATCATCAATCAATTAAAAAAACTTTAATACAAAAATCAAACGGTTTAAAATATTACTACAATTAGGGAAATGAATTTGCAAAACATATGATAAAATTGTACTTACTTATTAGTGCAATCTAAAGATTGGTGACACTTTGAATTACGTAGCAATTGGTTTTTGCGACAAGCACGCCTATTTGTGGTACATTTAGATTTGCAGTCACATTTTCTGAAACCCTGCCCAGTACCAAGGGATTGTTTTATTGCTGTTTGACGTAAAGATATTTCTACAGCAGGGACATCCATCTTCTTTCGTTAAAAATCTCTCTTTGCAAACACTGAATTCAGATTTTGCATACAATTGTTTTAAAATACCTGTTTTAGTATCAAGTTTATAAAAGCCATCCTCTGTTTTACTAAGAACCACAGCTAAAATTGAACGTGCATCAGTTTTTGCTCTGTCTTCTTCGGGTACTTTAATTCTCACAGCGAAACCTTCATCGACGTTTGGGTGCTTTGCATTAGAAACTGCTAACATTTTCTTTGCTTGCTTTTCTAAACATTTCTTGGCTTCATCACGCTGTATTTTCTGATCCATATTCTTTTTACAGATGATGCACAATACATTCTTACCATACCCTTCCTCTTTAGGATCTACTTCACCACAAACTGCGTGAACAAACATATTACACGATTTACACTTGTGAGCACTTGATGCTGCTTTTGAGCAAACAATACAGACTATGTCTTGTATAGTGCTCTTTACAGGCTCCGTACGAAACTGTGATGGCGATTCTGCTGAAGTTGAGAGTAACTCAGTGATGACTTCTTCAACTTGCAGAGGCGATTCCTTGGAGGTGCAGGGTAACTGAATATTCTTCGTGACTGCATCATCAATCAACGGTATAGAAGGCAGTTTAAGATTACTATCGGTAAATTCTTGTATTTCTATAGGTGATTCTGTAGAAGCGGGGGATAACGGAATGTCCTCTTGAGTAAGATTTGACTGTGATCTCATAATCACAGTCTCTTGTGAATCTTCTAATTTTTCAAGGTCTTCTTCAGTTTTTATCGAATGTCAAACAATTCTCCGGCATGGACAAACTTTTTCAAACCTTTCTCGCGCATCTGACAACGGCTCAATGAGTTTTTCACAGCCTCGTACAGTCAACACATCACACCTTTGAATTATTTGATAATCTCGAGATGATTCTTTCTTCTTGGAAACTTTTATTTGCTTTACATCTTCAATTATGGAATCATACTTTGGTTTGTTATTAAAACACTACGTATTATATTTTAAATCTTCGCTAAAGAGGTTTGCGAAGAATCTTTTCTTGATTTTACTCACCAATTCGGTGCTTGCTTGCATTCTAGGATTTAAATTTATCTACGTAAAAAGAAGGAGTGGGGAAAGGAAGTGAAAGAAACAAACCTTTGAACTTTAACGATACGGAAGCCGTTAATGTGCAGATTACCCAGATACTCTGCAAATTACCTAGGTAATTTGAGAAATTGAACAATTTTCGCAGCTTTAACGGATCACCCTAGTTAATCTGCAGATTAGCTAGGTAATGTACACATTAACGGATTTTGAGCTTTAGCGGTAACATATACACTATGTTTTCGAACTTCTACACTCTACGTATAGAATCTGTAAATAAACTATAAATATTGTATAACTTGAGTGTGGAAGTGTGTTTTCCATCGAACCTGGATCGTGATACACACTGAAACCAACTCAACGATACGGAGTTTTAGGAAGATCTTCACTCTCCCTGTAGAAGAAACTTGGATTATGAGACATAGATAATCATCACCAACCTAATATTGTAGAAAATTTTAAAAAGCCTTGCTGAATATACCAAAATATGAACCCCAAACCATTGAGGATATAAACTGTCCGTGATGGTTCCGGTAGAGTGTTTCGTGTTTATCCCTATCGCCATGTTTGATTCTAATTAAATTTGGAAAGTGACGTTATCTTATCTAAATTATGAAATACTCTAAATACATATTTTAAAAAAACACATTATTATTGATATTTTTAAAGTTGTGTAAAAACTTGTTGACGTAAACACTTAACGATGGTGTTAAATTTTTCAAAAACGACGAGTTTTCAGCTGCGTAAAAACATGCGAAAATATGAGAGTGTAACAACGTATTGTACATCAATAACATCTGGCTGATGAAAATCATGACGCAACATAATATTTGTAAAAAGTATTGGTTTGACAGCACTATTTCACGAGATGTCACAGATTGTTCTTGACTCTTTTTATCGTAATTTTTTTGTTTATAAATTATTGACTTTACAGTTGTGAAGTATCATCCTAATATGCGAGGATTTTAAAGAGTATATCGGTATTTTCCACAAATATGTTTTGTTTCAAGTATTCATTGCTCCCGTTACTCTTTGTGTTCTTGTTGTTTCGATTCTCAATGACATCAAACTTGTTCACAACACTGGTCTGAAAAATAGAAATATAATGTATAGTATCTGATAGCATCAAATCTAAATATATAGAATTGCTTGTCTTGACTGACTGACTCACTCACTCACTGATTCATCATCGCACAGAGCAGACCGCTTAACCTAAAGAGGTGAAATTTGGTAGACTATTAGGGTACGTCATGGAAACGTACACTAAGAAAAGATTTTTTAAAATTCCCCCGCGGGAGGGGGGAGAGTATTAAGGCTTAACCGGAAAAACGGCTTCTACTGCACTATTTCAGATGCGATTTTTTGTTTTTATCTGCGTTTTAGTAGGGTATACCGTGGCAATGCACACTAAGAAGAGATTTTTCGAAATTCCCCCACCGGCAGGAGAGGGAGAGAATTTAGTCTTCATCGAGTACTTAGGTGTATTAAATTAATAACATTTCAGACATTGTTATAAATATTTTTATCTATTTCGATTTTGAAAATGTTCGAACCGTTTTAGATTCGAATTTATTATCGCATATTGGTTCGATTATAGAACGATTGTAAACGTTCCAGAAAATTGATCAAATTAAAAATAGTTCGTTTGATTCTCGGCAATTCTCATCATTCTCAGCGGTAGAAGTTATATAACAATTACTATGGTTATTGAAATATTGAATGTAAATGGGGTTTGCTTGCAAAACCTCCGCAGACGAAGTCGCGAATAACAGCTAGTAAAACCATATTTTACAAATTAATTTTTAGGTTACGAATACTTTATAATTGACGTATTTACAAATATCAATTTACTTATGTACTTCATATACTGTTTCACTAATTTCTCATAACATGTTTTCATTTTGCAGTTGCATTTTCATTCTGACATGTCTACTTTGCACGAATTTATCCATCCGGATTATTTGCCTTTGGAATTGGGAGGGAATTTGCCTTCCGATGAGAGTGAATTCAATAATATGATTAGAGCCAATGAAGAATTCTTTCGCAAAAACGAAGAATATTTGAGATTGTACGAAGAGGAAAGAAATAAGCACTTCAGTCAAGGCAAATTTACGTATATTGGTGAAGATTTTGAAGACGAAAAAGTTAAGAAGTTTCTAGAGAAATCGGAAGAAAAATTTAAATGTTATTCCGATGATCCAGAAGCATTTATGGCTTCTCTGAAACAAGATTCAGAATTGGAAATTACACATTTTTGAATAATATACAATTATATTGTTTTAGGTTATGTTATTATTTACGAGAAAAGAAACTAAACGTGCAAATTTATTAAATTTAACATGCATTTTCTGTCATTTAAATATTATATACTGAAATGAAGGTTCGTCTTCAACCTTCATTTCAAAACGGAATATTTAGGGAAAAAAAGCGTCTACGAAGCCATTTGGCAACGTTAGATTTTTTAAACTGTATTATGGTTTAAATAAAAAGTAAAATTAAAATGTATTTATTTTTATTTACATGGTAAACAGAAGTTTCAAAAACTTACTCACTATTAAACTATTGTACATAAATATTTAAATAAGGTGCTTAGCGATAATAAAACACAAATAATATTGTGTGGAAAAATATATAGATATTAATATTATTATCAAAATCAACATTTCTGTTTATGGTATTTACGAAATAATAGAATCATTACGATTTTAAATTTTCCGTTTAATTCTACTGATTACGTTAAAGAAGTTAATTAGTTTATAAAAACATTTTTGGGAAACTTGATTATTAAAGAATTCTGGATAAAGAAAAGCGATTTCAATGATGAAGAAAGGAAAAAAGTAATAGTAATAATTAAACAGGAGAAAATCAATAGAAAATGAATTATTATAAGAAATAATTATTATATAAAAGATAATAAAAAATACACATATAATGATAATTTAGATAAAGTGATTCAATTAAGTTATATCTGAGAAAGTCCTGATCGATATAACAGGCGTAGTTCTATTGGGATTAGAGAAACAATAGTTATACTAATTATTAAAAATAGGAGAATAGAAAAGTTGGAAATTATTCTTATTTAAAAATATAAAAGACTGTTATATTCCAAAGAAATCTTATATGGTATAATATAATTTCAGATTCATTATATTTTGTGAATTTGATTTTTGTTGTTAAGAGTTTTCCATTCAGTTAAATCTAAACATAATAAGTTAATCCAATAGGTGATACTGAAGTTATGATATAGTTACAGCCTCAGTACCACGAATAAGTCTATCAATGTAAATAACTGTAACTATTGTTTCCATATGACAATAACTGCAATTAATTATATTTATATGATTTGTAAAAATTCTGTAAAACTATATGTTCGAGCCACCTGTTGAATATCCCAATTCTGGAACACTGGTTTTGTAGTTTCACATAACCTCTGTCCACTTTCCCTTGTTTACATGTGTATATCGCCATCTCTTGTTAGCAAATTGTACTTTTTAGTGTATTTTAAAGTTACAATTAAAAATAACATAACCTTTAGTCTTACTTACATCATGATCCTTATTGTATTTCCCTTCCTCAGTTTTTGTAATGATCGCACGTTTGCTTTAAACTACGATTACAGGCAAAACATTTTCTGAATTATGAAGGACTTCGCTCAATTATTAGAAAATACGTAATTACAAAATATTAAAATCATTAGCATTTCCTTAGTACCATTCAGAAATAGTGTTTTAAAAATTACTATACTTCTTAGGCTCTTATTATTATATGACAAAGTACGTTTTGAATTACCATATCAGGTACAAAATACCTAACCTTATACCTGTTAGGGGTTTGTCTTATTGAATATATTAATCCTGTAAAAAATTTATAGACAGTCTTTATGTTACACAGCAATACTTCGAGAATTAAAGGAAAAACCAGTTTTACAGACGTTCCAAATTGATTAATAGAATAAAATAATTCTGTTTGTTACCAACTGTTTCTTTGTAAAATAGGTTCTTTACAACAATTAAATTGTTTACTTTTATTAATTTGCTGATTACTCAATAATTGGAAGGAGTAAATATGTTTTTAGTTATATTCACTACTTGCTAATCTTATCGAAAAAGTATACTTTTATATGGTGTTTCACAGACAATTATTTTTATATTGTAATAATAAAATTAAAATTTATAATTTCTCAGCAATTTGTTACCAGAATTTATCATATAAAATTCTCCACAAACAAGGAAAAACTTTCAGGTGATTGTTTAAATGGAGATTGAAATTGTTTTTACCTAAATTAGGGTGCGAGAAGAGTCTAACATGGAAATTATTCTTTAAAATTTTACATTAGGTGAAAAGATCTAATTATCTAAAAGGGTTTTATTAGTCTAAAACCCCCTTCGGCAGGTCGAACAGGTGTCGCGTACAAATAAACCACTAAATCACACCCACATTTTAATTAAGTGACAACGTATGTAAGTTGAACTGTTAAACTTAATTAAAACGATATCTCCTGTATGACAATTAATTCAGAATTGCATGTGTCACGAAATCTATCCGTACATCACGCAACATAGGAAATCGTTTCTATGCTTCTCTGTGTAACAAAGTGGTTATGATTAACATATTTAATATTGTCTGAATTAGATAATTATTTTCAGTTAAATCATAAAACAAAATAATTGAATTTTCTAGTTTTATCATTTTATACTTAACAAAAATAATATCTCTCATATATACAGATGTTTTAAAACGTTTACATTAAATTCGAATTGCATTCAATCAATAGATTTTCTGCAACGTAACATACTAGCAATTTGCCAAGGGAAATGCTACCCAATAAGAATTTCGATAAGAAACAGACTGCATTTTAAGTGTGGACAGGTAAAGAAAATTTGAAAAACTGCAAGACGTGTTGATTCCAATCCGTTATTATCATAATCGATTGCCGTAAATGGTTTACTTATTGATCAATTTAAATAGCATTTTATGAGAATAATTAATAACAATTAAGGATTTTCTAAGTTTGTTTCCTTTTTTTCTGTAATAAAAATATAAAAATTAAAGTCTTTGAAAAAAACTTGAAAAGGAAGAACGTTCAAACGTGTATACTATTTTAACAGAACACAAGGTTAAAATTAACGTATTTCTTCAGAGTTTGACGTAAATTTCTTTTTACTTTTCTGTGCTGTTTCCTTAATAAAATAATATTTTTATTATAAAATTTTATCACTAGCATCTGATCAAACAGTTGCGTGTAAAGTTTCTACTATACTCAACCTTAAAAACTACTTTTTTATGTCACTATTTTCAAAAATATCAAAACGTTGCTTTATCCGTAAATATTTTAATAAAAAAAATTTGGTTATTAATATATTTTAATAAATATTTTATAATGTACTAATGATAATAACAATTACATATAAAGATTTATAAATTTTGATGCATCTTACTATGCATTTATGTATTAAAAATGAATATTTCTTGAAATAAAAATTTCTACTTGAAATTTTAAAAATACAGTAGAACTTCGATTATCCGAACCTTTATTATCCGGATTGTTCAAAATAAACAAAAATTTTACGAATTTGCTGATTAGCACTTGGCGAATTACGACACTGTTTATGTACGTGATGGAATGCCTAACTTTTTTTGTTTCAACAACGTCTCACCCGGCACAGTTGTCGTAAACTCTTAAATATATTTTGCGTCGTAATAAAAATATAACTTGACATACGTATTTATAAATAATTTATATTCAAATTACATCATTTCTATGACCAAGGGCGGCGTAAGGCATGGGCAACGTGGGCCACCGCCTATGCCTCACGGTCCGAAGGGCCTCGCGCCTCGAAGGTTTATGCATTA
>NW_019385483.1:0-28735 GCF_000671375.1 Centruroides sculpturatus | reverse complement strand
GTTTTTGATACTAAATTAACTTCTGAAGTATAATTTTTTATTGTTTTTATATTTTTCAATATATTTATTTTGTTTGTACAAAATAAAAAAATAATTTTTAACGATACAATAGTCTTCGTTAGACTTAACATCGACGAAAATTCAACGCGAAGCGACACGCAACGGAGAAAAATTTCAACACGGGATAAATTAATATGTTTTTACGTACATGATTCGTTATCCGAAAAATAAGTTATCCTAATCACCCCAGTCCCCAATTGATTCGGATAAACGACGCTCTACTGTATATATAAATGGACGTGTTTGTGCCTATATTTCAAAACTCTGCAGCCAAAACTACACATCGCACATGAATGGTGTTGGTGTGTGGTAGTAGCCCCAAGTCTCCCATCGTGTACTATATTATTTGCGTCTCGATAGCTATAAGGGTGTGAGAGATATAGGTGTTAAAATTAATTGACTTCGAAAATGTCTGAGAATGTTCCAGTTTTTCTACAATTACACATCGAATTACAATAATAAACGCAGTGCGCAAACGGTTTGGAGTTGAATGTTGAAATTTGGTACACAGTTAGTGTACGGCACGAGAACACACTCTAAGAAAAGCTTTTTGAAATTCCCCTTTTCCTATGAGAGAGAGGGAGAGAATTATGGCTTACCCTAAAACACTCAGCTTTTATTGTACTATTTTAGATGCGGTTTTTTCCGTTTGTGACTGCGTTTTAGTAGGCTACCACATTTAGTAGGGTACCACGGGGGATGGAAGAAGTGTATTCCTTAACAATAGAAGTGTTAATAATGCAAGTGTTAACAAATTGGGAAACATACATAACCGTACACGCCTATGGTAAAACTCTGTGGTTTTAGAGTGAAGTCTCTCAACGTTGTATCAACATTCTGTTTAAAAAACAGAAACTTCTTCTTTATACTATTTAAACAAAAACCCGATACAACAGAGTTATTATTTTTTAAACAGAAGAGAGCTCTGCATAATCTCTATGTACAGATATTTCTTTTATAAGTCCTTATGTAAACAGAACTTTGCTGCAATATTTATTCGATTTTTGTTAAAAACGAGAAATTTTTGCACCTAAGTTGATTAAATTTTTCTTCTTAGCCTTTTTTTTTATACTTTGAAAACATTTACCAACTTCAACAATACTTTTTACAAACGTATACGAACAATTTGTATAATTTAAAATAATTTATTGATATATAAATCTTAATGCTACTAAACAAGGAATATTCTGAAAAATGTTAATTATAAACTTAAATCAAAGTGTAAAATACGCCAGGAAATTCAATATAATATTTTTTACATTTTGCATATTGATTTATTTAACATTTTTTGAGATATTTACCGCTATATCATATAATTGCTTGACAACTATAAAGCAATTAGCAAAATAGTAACCATAAAAATGTGAAGGTTAATGCAATAAAAAGAAAAAAAAATTCACTTCTCTTTTTCTTCTGTACATAGATTCGCTGGTGAAAGCGAATAACACGTCAACATACGTAATATTTGTAAAAAGTATTAATTTGACAGCACTATTTCACGTGATGTCAGAGATTGTTCTTGTCTCTTTTTATCGTAATCTTTCTGTTTACAAATTATTGACTGTACAGTTGTGTAGTATCATGCTAATATGTGAGGATTTCGTAGAGAATATCGGTAATTTCTAAAAATATCTCTGGTTTCAAGTTTTCATTGCTCCCATTACTCTTTGTGTTCTTATGGGTTTCGATCCTCAACGGCATCAACCTTGTTTACAATATATGACTGAAAATTAGACGAATATAGTATGCGATAGAAATAAATAAAATTATATTTTAGAAATTAATTTTTAGGATAAGAATATTTTCTACTTTACGTATTTTAAATTTTCATATATCAAATTATTTATTTTACTAATTTCTCAAAACATGTTTTCATATTTCAATTGCATTTCCATTCCGACATGTCTACTTTGCACGAATTCATCCATACGAATTTTTCGCCTTTGGAATTGGAAGGTAATTTGCCTTCCGATGAGAGTGAATTCAAGAATATGATTAGAACCAATGAAGAATTCTTTTGCAAAAACGAAGAATATTTGAGATTGTACGAAGAGGAAAGAAATAAGCACTTCAATCAAGGCAAATTTACTTACATTGGTGAAGATTGTGAAGACGAAAAACTTAAGAAGTTTCTAGAGAAATCGGAAGAAAAATTTAAATGTTATTCCGATGATCCTGAAGCATTTATGACTTCTCTGTAATAAGATTCAGAATTGGAAATTACACATTTTTGAATAATATACAATTATGTTATTCTGAGTTATGTTGTTATTTACGAGGAGAGAAACTAAACCGGCAAATTTATTAAATTTAACATGCATTCTTCATCATTTAAACATTTAAATATTGTATACTGAAATGTAGGTTCGTCTTTGACCTTCATTTCAGCACAAATTATTTAGGGAACAAAGCGTGTGCAGTATTGTATTGAAGTCGGTGACATTTGTTTTATTATTTTTTTTTTTACTGTATTATGATTTAAATAAAAAGTAAAATTAAAATGGATATATTTATTTATATGGTAAACAGAACTTTCTAAAACTTATTTACCATTAGAATATTGTATATAAATATTTTAATAAGCTGCTGAGCGATAATAAAACACAACTAATAATGTCTGGATAAATATATACATAATATTTTCATTATTGTTAAATAGAAATGATAATATTAACAATTAACTATTTGGATTGATTTAACTGAGATTTTATGAAACCAATATGTACATTTCGTGCCTATTATTACGCTTTATCGGTTGTTTTTATCTTACGTAATCTAGTCTTATCTATATTGTACTTGACATAAATTTAATTCAGTTATGAATTCATTAATTAAACATACAGATTGTGAAATAATTACAGTTACGAACACCATTCTTGGAATTTTATATTTCGATTTCCATCGTATACTAAAATTAAATTTAAATAACTGAATTGTATTGAAGATCATGTGATTGTATTCAAATTAGGTTTCTCATTTCTTTGTTTTTTTTCCTGTGTCCTGAATCCTTGTAAGAATGCCTTCTCCGATTCAGTTGATATGGATGAAATAGTTTTTAATGCACTCAATGCATTTAAGAGAAGACAGATGTTATGTGTTTTAGAGATGCCTTCTTTTCTTGTCAAGTATTTTTGATTTGTATATCTTAGCTGCTTTAGTAGCGGCATCAAGCTTCTAACCCGATAATTCGGCAGTTCGTTTGGCTTTGATAATCAGGTTTACGTAGAAAAACTTCATACTTGTATACTTCGTACTCGTTTTTAATCTTACCCAATCTGCACAATCTGGCAAAATGCAGTTATTGAAGCTACAGGACAAGGTAATAAATTAAAACTGCATCAACGCATTAATTCATGATATCACAAGTTATAACTAGAAATAGATAAAATTGTTAAGTAAAAAAATTGAAGTTCTCATGACACTAAGCGAATTATTTAAAAAAATATTCAAGTAAAAGTTGATTGAATTAAAAAGATACTAGAAACTGGAAGTTCGTCTCAGTGAAATTCAACTACTGATTAAATTTGTTATGTATAAATTTCAAATTGGGCATGTCCGTGTGATTTTCTGTTATGTAACCGGTGTAAAAATTACAGCAAAAAAAAAAAAATATATATATATATATTATAAATTACATTGCTATTTTTCTACACAAAAATATTTTAATATTTAAAAATGATACAGAAATCGTGTAATTAATTAACTTCACACAGCGTAATCCTTTTACATTAAATAATCAATTAAATGCATGCTAAATCGTGATTGATCGTAAGATTGTTATAAACATTCTTTGGTAAATATTTTCACTAAAACACCAAACAAATTATAAATTTTAGTATTGTTATTACAACACAGTAAGAAATGTGTTTGAAACATCACAGAAAAATATGTTTTTCAATAAGATTAGCAGCAAATGAATATAACTGAACAAATATTTACTTTTTCTAACTATTTAGTAACAGATAAAGTTAGCAAAATAATAAAAAGTACAATCAAATTTTTGAAAATAATATATTTTACAAAGAAAAAACTTGTTAACAAACGGAATTATTGATTCTATTAACAAATTCGAAACGTCTGTAAAACTGGTTTTTCCTTTAAAACTCGAAGTACTGCTGTGTAAGAAAATACAGGCTGTCTACAAATTCTTTACAAAATTAACATATTCAATATAACTAACCTCTAACAGTTACAAAATATGTAACTTTATAACTGTTAGAAGAAATGTATTTAAAATGTATTTAAAAATGAGTAATTTCAAATTCAGAATCTTCTTTCAAAGCAGCTATGAAAGCTTCTGGATTGTCTGAATGACATTTAAATTTTTCTTCTGATTTTTCTATAAATCTTTTCATCTTTTCCTCTTCTGCATCCTCACCAATGTATCTGAATGTACCCTCAGTAAAATTTTTATTTAGTTGTTCTTCGTACAATTTTACGTATTCTTCGCTTCTTATAAACAACTCTTCGTTAGCTTTAATCATATTATTTGCTTCAGTTGGATCGACATTTGGTAAATTTCCTTCGTAATCCGAAGGCAAACAGTCTGGGCTGATGAATTTGCATAGAGATTCCATATCAGAATGAAGATGAATCTGTTATTAAAATCATAGTTGTAGAAATTGATTCAGATTTCATATCTATAAAACTAATTGGCATATAAATATTATAAGTAAGGGGTTAATTTCTTATTCAGATAACATTGTGAGATATTGGCATATCTATGTAAAAAGTATATTTAATGTGTATTTGTTGATATATATTACGAGAAAAAATAAAGTAAAATTTGGCAATAATATATTATTATATAAACTAATAAGAAAGTTGAAATCACTTACTCTCTTCTGGAGTTTAGATGATAAAAGTGGAAGCATAACGCTTAAAATTGCCTTTATGATGATATTGAGGTTGACATGATGTATTGCTTTATATCGAATAGGATAGGAATTTTTCTATATAAAAGATATTTAAAAAGTAGTGAAAAATTCAACTTTTTTTACTAATTATAGCTGTAAAAGTTTATTTTTTTTACAAATTATGTAAATTAATTTTTTAATATTTTTCTGGCCATAAATGTAATAAATATGTAATGACGTATTTACACGTTTAAAATACGTATGGACAATTCTAACTAACTAGTCTTTTTTAATCGAAATTCGTTTTTTCTTGTTCCAATTGGGCATGAACCTTGATCCTTGCATTGCTGACACAGACAAGCAATCCATGAACGAAGCAATCGTCGTGAATTGCTTTCTTTCTTGCTTTTTGTTCGTTTTTTTCGACAACGTTTCGTTAGGTATGCAATGATTTTTTAATATATTTTTGCTCGTAAATTTTATTATGGTCAATCACTCGCGTCAGGGAGTAGCATGAACATTGTTACTTTGAGCAAATGTATCACGAAAGGAGTCATGGCCCCATTTTTATTATATTTTTGGATTCCTCATCTCAACTAATGAAAAATTGCAAAGTTTAGTCAAAATATATGCATCAAATTTCGAGAAAAATTAAAATTTTTTGAGTCACATTAATAACGCTTCAGTCTCAGGGAGAAAGATTTTATTTAATCTTTTTGTTTTATCGGCCTTTCTTGTTAATTCTTTGGTACAATTTTAACTTGTGTTTTATCTGAGCTCTTTATTTTTATCTGAAGAGGAACGAATACATTTATCCCTCATCATTCAGTGATACTTTTGAGGTCAAGTGAAAATGAACTAATACATTCATCCCTGTGGTGTTAGGTACAATATTGTACCCAATTGAATTAACGTAAATATATTATTCCGAAATGCACATTCTTCTTTTGCCTGTGCCTTCTCCTAGGGGAGGTTGGCGGCCAGCAAATACCAGGAATCTCTGTTGTGAGTCTTATGAATAATTTTTTCAGTATCCAGTCCTGTCCAGTCCTTAAAGTCATCCATCCAGCTTCATCTTTTTCTTCCCTTTGATCTTTTTCCTTCAATCTTTTTTTCTAATGTGAGTTTGGGAATTTCATGTTTTTCTCCCTTTAATATGTGTCCACAGTATGCTAGTTTTTTCTTCTTTATTATTTTTATTAATTCTCTTTTAGTATCTGCCATCTATAACACCTTATCATTAGTGGTGCTGCTAGTCCACTTGATCTTCAACATTCTTCTGATTGCCCACATTTCAAAGGGCTCAATTTTCCTCTCCATGTCTTTTCGTAGTGTCCGTGCCTCACATCCACAAAGCAAAATGTGCCAAATGTAGCATTTTACCGTTTTTAGTCTTAATTGTAAATTAGTTTATTTTCACACAGAATGTTTTTCATCTGGTTAAACTTGTCTTTAGCTTGTCCAATTCTGCTTCGGATTTCCTTTGATACATTATTGTCTGAATAAAATCTTTTCCCCAAATAACAGAAGCTATCTATTTGTTCAAGGTTCTCCCCTCTGCATTTCATCTTTATTGTGTACTTAACTTTACTTATGCATATTGTCTTAATTTTCTTTGTATTTACTGTGAGTCCCATTTCTTCACTTTTTGATACTAGTTCATTTAACAGTATTTGCAGATCTTTTCTGTTGTAGCGAGAATGACTGTCATCTGCATATCTGAGATTGTTAATACTTTTCCCGTTAATTTTTACACCTTCTGTTCTATTTTCCAGGGCTTCCCGCATTATGTACTCAGCATACAAATTGTATAGGATTGGTGAAAGTACACAGCCCTGTCTGACCCCTCTTTTTACTTCAATCCAATCAGATTCTTAGTTTCCGAATCTAAATTTTGTTTTCTGATTCCAATATGCATCTTTAATGATCTTAATGTCTCTTTTGTCTAGTCCTAAGTTACAAAGTATTTCAAGTAGTTTATCATGTCGTATCTTATCAAATGTTTTTTAATAGTCTATGAAGCATGCAAAAATGGAAACATTCATATCGATTGTTTTTTCAGCGATTTGAGAGAGAGCAAAGATTGCTTCTCTTGTGCCAACTCCTGTTCGAAATCCAAATTGAGTATTATTGATGTTACTTTCAATTTTTCCATATATTCTGTTGTGAATGATTTTTAGTAATATTTTTCTTATATGGTTTAGCAAGCTAATTGTTCTGTGTTCACAATGTTTTATAGTTCCTGTTTTTTTGGATATAGATACCGTAATAAGATAGTTCATTTCATCTGGTGCCTTCCCTTTTTCGGTTTTTCTCCAATAACTCCATTTCTTCGCATTTAATTTTTAGCCAGTTTTCCTTTGCTCTTACAATTTCTTTCTGCATTTGCCTGTGTATATTCATATACATTTGTTGATTTTTATTTTTATACTTCTTTCTTTCGTCCATGAGCTGTAAGATTTCATTTGTCATTCAGGGCTTATTCTTTTCAATTTTTTTGTGTCCAATTGTTTTTTCAGCTGCATTTACAATTGCTGATTTTAGTATTTGCCATTGAACCTCTGGATTTGTCATGTAGTTGCTGTCTTTGTGTTCTTTCAGTTTGTTCTTGATTATTTTTTGATATCTTGATGTAACCGAGATGTTTTTCCGTGCCTATCTGTTTAATATCTGTTTGGGGCTTTTTTTCTTAGTTAATTTTAGTTTTAAATTAAGGTTGCTTACCAGTAAGTTGTGATCAGAGCCAAAATCTGCACCAGGATAAGTTTTGGTTTTAATGATCATGGTCTTGAATCTTTGATTGGTCATGATATAGTTTATTTGATCTCTTATTATGTTTTTAGAGTTATCAGAAGGGGCTTTCCACGTATATAGTCTTCTTCTCGGTTGATCACACCAGGTATTTGCTATTGTTAAGTTGTATTTACTGCAGAATTCCACTAGTCTGTCTTTTCTTTCATTCCTTTCTTCTAGACCAAATGGCCCTTAATTTTCAACACTCTACCCTTGCCGACTTTTGCATTTAAATCTCCCATTGTAATGGTAATTTCTTGTGACTTAGTGGTTTCCAGTGCGTTTTCTAGTTCTTTGTAGAATGCCTCTATGTCTTGGCCATTTGCATATACTTGTATTATGCTTAACTTAAAGAGTTTCGTATTTATTTCACAGCTATTACTCTGTCAAACTGTACTTTGAACCCCTCCACAGCCGTAGCGAATTTTTCATTCATTACAGTGGCCTCTCCGTTATTGTGTGTGTAACCTCCGGAGTGCCAAATTGTGTGGTTTCCAACTTTCATTTTGTCTGAATTAGTCCATCTGACTTCACTAATTCCAAGAATATCCAGGTTGTACTCCCTCATCTCTTTTATGACATTATCCAACATTCTTTTCATATAGTCTCCTCACATTCCAAGTACCAATATTGGTATTTCCGCAGATTCTTAGTGTGAGATCTGAAAGGCCCCTGGGTCTAATTTAATAATTTTATTAATAATATTAAATATTGTCACCAAATATTATTTCATTTTTGTGAGAAAAATAATGTTTTAACGTGGGAAAAGGCAGATAACAGATGTTACTTCCTTTGAGGGAAGTTCGTACAACCTCTGTTTTTCCCTTATCCGCTAAAAATCTCGCTCAGATGGGAACTATCTACCCCTCTTTGATTCCCCTTTCATCCGTTCACATGAAAGAGTTTCTGGCAGATGATTGNTACAATTTTTTGTTTATAGTGTAGTTTATACGGATTATTTTCAAAAAAATATACGTATTTTGGAAATGTTGAGTCGAATTAGTGTAGAATCGATTAATTTTATGGAAGAAAACCTTTCAAACAGCCGTAGTCCGTAAACTTCACACGTGTCGGGCTGTGATTGGCAAGGACTCGTAAGAAATCGATTCATAAAGAACGGAACGTATCTACCGTCTTATAAGGGGGTCTACTGTAGATTTATCTTCAAACTTACTTGTAACTGAAACATGCTTTTTATCTTTTTCATGCCGTAAGGGCATGACAAGAATTCTTAGAAAATACCTGTCCTGTCTTTTATATTACTCGAAGGATTTCTTCGGAGCAGAACATTTTTCTTGCGATTCTTTTAGTTTAATTTTTTGATCTGTCGAGTTAATGAGTTTTCTTGCAAGAAATGTAAAATATTTTAATGTATAACGTTAAATTAAGTTTACAGTGTGCGATAAATAAAATTGTACACAATTGCACTGCAATTGTTTGTAATAAATTGAATTTCAATAACGCAAAGTTTCTGTTTTCTGTTTAATGCTATCAGCCGAGTATTGTGATTTGCAATTGATAAAGAGGTGCAAGTATTTATTTAAATATTCTTTTCTCGACAAGCCAAATGCTTTCGATATTTATAAAAGTTGTTACACTTCGTTTGTAGAAAACAAGAAAACATCGAGGCAGATAGACTTAACAGCTATTCTAGATTTATTTCAATGTATGTACTACTCTATAACATCGCGTTTGGAAATGTTCTCATATAGTTAACATAAAGGAAGAAAAACATAACGGGTTGAATTGTAAATCGAGAAACAGCTTTTTCATTTCTAATTATATTACATGCATTTGTGTCATAAATATTTTTTCCTTATATAACTAACAATCTCTAGAATATTTAAAATAAATGTATTTACCAAAGGTTTTAATCGCTTGACTAGAAATAATGATTATTTAAAACTGACGATAACCTTAAACAGGTGTATTCTACACTGGCTTATAGTATAGGTCTGCTTCTACATGTGGGTGGTGCATCCGGCATCACATGTTTTTAGAAGTGAGAATTGATCATCGAGGTGATTTGCTACTTTTATGTCGAATTTTCTATTGGCATAATGTAAAGTGAAATTAACAACAATTTCTTAAAACACACGCAATTGACAGATGGAATGAGTCTTGTGAGAGCATTGCAGGAAATCGTATACAATAGATGTTAAAAGCTTCATTAATTAAAATTACAAGAAATGTCAGCATTACACCACATTATTTTTAAATAAATAAAAACACAATTATTTATTTTTGTGCTAATCAAAAATGTTTATAAGGTATTTTGCTACTAAATTAATTAACGAGATAGCTTAATTGAAAGAATATCTNATTTATTTTATAAATGAAATGCCTCTTAATTTGAGACTGAATGAGATCTTATACGCGTGTTTGTCCGCGGAATTTAATTGACAAACTGGTGTCAGGAACCTGACGTAAGGGAGGTGATTTCGCCATCACCAACCTCCACCTTAAATATTCGGCTTAACAAAAGACCCTCCGCCACTCGTTTCCCTACGTTTGGGAAAAGACGTTCTTTGGACGACCGAGAACTGGTCTCACTGACTAGCTGCCTAGTAAGTGATACAGGCGTAACAACCTACCCTGCACCCCAGGCTGATCTCACATTAGCACACCCTGACCATTAATTAAAGGTCTGACGGAGACTGGGGCCATGGTTTGATTTGTAGAGTGCATGGTATTTGTAGGTAGACTTGGGAAAATAATGTAGTGGTTTCCTCTTGCCTTCTGCATCGCAGTGCTACAACCTTGCAATCACTATGACCAGGCTTGTAGTTGTCTGGACATGAGCCATTCCGTTATCATTTGATTTCAGCCTCAGGCCAGTATCGATAGAAGCTGCTTCCCTCTATCGAGGTTTTGGGTCAGAGTTTTCCTTCTTCTAGTAATCTCTCTCAGTCTGGCTCCAACTCCACGAAAACCTGTCCGGCATGGGAGGCCCTGCCGGTAGCTAGGCTACCGCCGGCATAGTTCTCGGGGTTGATGAAGTACACAAGCCCCTCCACCACGTCAAGATAGAGAGACCTTCGAAGGGAAAATGCACATTAGAGTCGACAAAATTAGAATGATAAAACAATGATTATAGGCGAGTATAAAATGTTTTAGAAGCATTTTATACTGGCCTATCATCTGTAATCTATGTTAAAATACAAAGCAAATTGCCAAGGTTTGATGATTCCTCAGGAGCTTAAAAATTGAGTTAACGCGTGTTATTATTTATCTGATTATATAATAAATAAATTTATTTATATACATTTACTTAATGTTAACTATAAATTACTTACAAGGACAAAAGTAACCAGTGAACTGATGATTCTAGGTGTAAAATGATAGAAATGAGTTAACCCTTTCAGACCCACTGGCTACAATCGGTTACATAACATTTTTACTATGATTTACCCACTTCAGATATATTTGTTGTCAATGTAAGCCTCATGAACACACTTGTGAAAGGTTTGTTTATACATTATTCGTTAGTACCGCCATCTAATGTGTGATAGGATAACTAATTTGAACAAAGATGGAAGATCCACTTAGCTGTTTTTGACATCCAGAAACATCGTTGGTATTGGTAAGTTATAATTTATTTTATAACTATATAGTGATATTAATATCTTTCATGCATATTTGTAAACAGTCAGTTTACATATTGTAATAGTTAGTTTTATAAAAATTATGTTTTTTAACCTGTAACAGAAGCAATTTTATCAGTGTACACAAATGTAACCACACGGTCTCAAGCACTGTAACAAAGAAATAGTGACATAATTATAAAAACTTTTTATGATCATATAATATAGTGTTTTTTGTCATTGTAACGGTTATTTATCAACTTATAAGCAGTATTACATTAAAATATATATATTATGAGTCGTTTATATTACCAATAATCTTTACAATTATTATGTTAGTAACATCAGCAGCATTCAAATTTTATATTTCACAGTGTGGTTACTATGTTTACACTTTTTAAATTTATTTATTTATAACAGGTATTTTATCAGATGATGTAACTGAGATTATTATTTATGACTATTTTTTATTTTTTAGATTTTTCAATATGGCAAACAAGAAATACAACATGGAGCAGGATGCCAATGTCCTTTTAGAAATGTTAACTACAGGGGAAGTGTCAGATTTAGAGTTATCTTCAGATGAAGAAACATTTATTGAAGACAAATCTACCTGTGCTTCACATAAACAACCAGTGCGAGTAGGAGCTGACAAGATCAACAGGGCAGAGACTGATGAACAAGAAATATCAAGTGGAGAAAATGATAATTATAATGATAATGATAATGTTGACTCTGATGAAGTTAATTACAGTGAAACTGACGAAATAAAATACTCCCTAACTAAAAAAAAAGATATCAAGTGGCGTCATCGCCCAATTTCGGTGGGGGATTTTTATTCTGAATGGGAACCAGATGACTTAGACAAAGAATTATTGGTTCCTTCGGCATATTTTGGCAAGTATATTCCAAATAACCTCTTTGATACAATGGCTGAAATGACAAATATATATGCATTACAAAGTGGAATGACTAGAAATTTTAGATCAACCACATCTGCAGAACTCAAAACATTGTTTGGGCTTCATATAATTATGGGAACTCTAAAATTTCCCAGAGTTCGAATGTATTGGGACACATCACTGAATATGCAATTATTCTTGGATAGTATGACTAGAGACAGATTCTTTCAACTGAGAACAAATTTGCATCTTGTAGACAACATGAGAATTCCGGCTGATAATAAAGACAAATTCTATAAAGTTCGACCTATATACACTGCTCTACGCAACAGATGTCTGGAGTTACCTGTGGAGGAACAGCTAGCAGTTGATGAGGCAATGATTCCATTTACAGGACAGCTCTCTGTGAAGCAATATATAAAGGGTAAGCCAACTCCATGGGGAATAAAAATGTATATGCTGTGTGGTAAGAGTGGACAAACTTATGACTTTATTCTCTATCAGGGAGCATCCACTGAATTTCAGAAATCTTTGTTGAAAACTTTTGGACAAGGACCAACTGTAGTTCTACAGTTTGTTGAGAGAATTAAACAGAAAAAGGGTCATAAAATATTTTTTGACAATTTCTTTTCTTCTTACAACCTATTTCAAGCATTGAAACAAGACAACATATGTGCTGCTGGAACTGTCAGAATTAACCGGTTTGCTAATCCTCCTCTAATTTCGGACAAGGAAGCTCTGAAGAAGGAAAGAGGATTTTCTGAAGAAATTTGCAGCACAGATAACATAACACTGGTAAAATGGGTTGACAACAAATCAGTTGTTTTTGCTTCCAATTTCATTGGAAAAGGAAAATCTGACAAAGTTGAACGCTGGGAAAAGAAAGAAAAAAAGTATATCAGCATTGATCGGCCAGAAGTCGTGAAACTCTACAACCACTCTATGGGTGGTGTAGATCTTTTTGACCAATTGATAAGTTATTACAGGATTTTTATAAAATCTAAGAAGTGGACACTGCGAGCAATTTTCCATGCTGTAGATTTTGCAGTTGTACAGAGTTGGTTGGAATACAGAACAAGTGCCAAAGCCATTGGTGTACAACAGAATAAAATAATGGATCTCCTGCATTTTCGTATGAGACTGGCTTATGTCCTGGTTATGAGTGGTAAGGAAATTTCCAGCAGAAAAAGAGGTCGACCATCTGCCACATCTCCAGAGACTTCTAATCAAAGACGACGAGGAGAAACCAGACCTCCTGAAGAAATTCAGTTTGATGGAATTGATCATATGCCTCTTCACGAAAACGCTGCTTTGCCTAGCAGATGCAAATTTCCAAAGTGCAAAGGACGTTCTCGAGTAAAATGTGAAAAATGTGGGGTTCACCTTTGTTTATCAAAGGAAAAAAATTGCTTTCGTGCATTCCATGTAAAGTAACTGTGTTTATTATTTCTAACAGATTACAATATAAACTCAAAAGCATAGTTAATATTGTGTATGTGTGAATTAGTTGTATTGATTATAATAAAAAGTTCACAATTTACGATATTGTGTAAAAATATTATTCTGTATGTTTATGATTTCAATGTGATTCAATATAGGTCGTGACCCAGTGTACACACTTGTGTACAGACTGTATTTTGAAAATGGTAAGATAAATTTCAATGCTTTTTGCTTATTTAAATCATAAAAATATTACTAATTAATATTACAACACAAAAAAATTTTTTTTCACTGCACAAAAAATTCAGGTCTGAAAGGGTTAANACAAAAAAATTTTTTTTCACTGCACAAAAAATTCAGGTCTGAAAGTCTTAATTAATATAAATATTGTGAAAGTTTGAAATTTGAAAGAAATAATATAATTTCCAACCTTGCTGTTTATTCATTTTCTACGACTTTCAGTTTTTCTACCTGACAATATAATAAATTTAAAAATTACAGTGTAAAAAAAATTTACTCCAACAGAACTCGAAACAACAATCATGTTAATATGAGACTAACACACCTAGACCACACTACAGGCCACAGACCTTACGTGCTTACGAGTAACAGCATGACGAACGTCATGCTGTTACTCGTAAGCACGTAATGGTCCACTTAGTTATATGCTAATTTCTTACATACGTATACGTGAGATCGCAATAAATACATGTATAAAGTCAGTTTTAATGTCGGATATACAGAATACACAAGTAATGCAATTAGAAAACTAAGTGTTCCTGCGGACAGGCGGTGACGTCAAAGTCATGTGACATATGCTGCCAATTACCGTGATAATTTCTTTCTACTTGTAAGCGCGTGTTGCCTCGGTTCTTCGACGTCATACTCGAGAGTTTAGTGCGGAAACGAGCCGAAGAAATGGCGGATCCAGAGGTGCAGAGTCGGTAAGTACTTGTATTGTTTTCTATTTATAGCTTTTCTATATATGTGAGCGACAAATAATTTTACGTGTTTTGCCATTAACTATCGTATGTGTCTCTTCTAAAAAAATTTAAGAAAGAATTCGATGCTGTGTTGCTTTCGGGAGCTTAAAACCTAACGTGATAAATGACATAAGCTGATTTTCTGTCTGTTATTTGTAGTTATTTCATGACATATGTTCGCGTCAAATGAACATACTCTTACTGAATTTTTATATGTAAGTTTTCTAATATATTTAAACTAAAAGTATTTAATTAACAAAACTTTCAATTGTCTTACCAGAGACAATAACTAAGCAAAACTTCACAAAAAAACTTATTCCCTCGTGTAAATAAAAATCTGTTTACAATTTTCGATTCGAGAAATTGAACCCTAAAAGTGAAAGAGTCTAATGATTTAATTAGCTTAAAATTTCCCTTTTTTTTAGTGAAATTATTTTCGGTCTTCAAAGTTTGAGTTAATAAGCTTTGTTTAATTTTCAATATACATATGATTAATAATCATTTTTTCTACAATATTTAATTCTGGTAGTTTAGTGTTTGTCGACATGTAAATCGCGGATCCCTCAGTTCTATCAACTAGTAGGTAGGACGTTGAGTTCCAAAATGTAAAAGTGCTATTTATTGGTTTATGGCAGATGAACGAATGTACTAATTAATTACATTTTGTACATAGATTTGATTAAGATTAATTTGATGCCAATAATTTTACAATATATTTTGTTGGTAATTATTCATATTAAGATCAAAATGTTTTAAAAGAATAGATCTGAAACGTGTTATAGCAGAACATTATAAACGTTATTTGATCAATAATTACAAGTTTCACATGAAAGTACCAAATAAAATTAGAGAAATTCACTTATTCGAACTGTCTAGTATTTATCGGTCTACAAAGCGAGAGAAATCATGTTTAGAATAAATACATAGATACGACAGTGTTAGGTTACACTCCTTTTCCTTGTAAGCGACAAGGATACCACTTGATGCCACCCGGCATGGAATAGCCACAAGCAATGCGACTCGAAGCGCTCGGTGGGCTTTTAACTGATAACTTATCAATTAAAGGCTTTTTCTTTAAAGTAGAATTTCGTATATTATTTCCTAATTAAGAGGGAGAAGCTGGTGATTTTTTCTTGAAGAACTTGTTTAATAACTTATTACAATAGATGTTGATTGACTAATATTATGTTACCGTAATGATTTTTTACTTTCAAGCTTGTATAACAAAATAATCGAAAATTCCAAAAAATCGCAATTTGGAACTAGCATTATAAGTTAGGATATTGTATATACATAAACTGTTATATTACATAGAGATTCAGAATACGATAGGTTACATAAAAATCAATTATTGTTCGTGGAGAATTACAGAATAATTCCACACAAATTCTGTATTATTTACATTTTTAATAACGAAAACTGTACAGACTAGTTAGTTAGTTAGTTAGTTTGTTTGTTTTTCTTAATTATTTTCTAACTCTAGTCGGGGAGTTATAGAGGAAGTATCAAAGATACATTTATTTAACAAAAGAACCGTCAAACCTTTGTCAAAAACAATATACATATACAAAAATCTTTACATTATCAAAAGTTCAGTTTGATATTATTATTAACATCTATTGATAAATAATAATCTGATCTATCATACAAAGCGTCTTCTTTAAAATATGCAGGAATGTCTTTATTCTGTTAACAGGACTGTATTTCAGGCTACGCCCCTGCTTAGTTTACTGAAGGGCATATCCCGAAATACTTCCCTGTTCATACAATAGAGATGTCTTTTCTTTTAAAACATGCAGCGTTTCCTGGTGCGATAGCTATTAAAAAATAAAAGTTGGGTTTTGATGGTTTCACGATAATCAAGATGATTTGCTAATACAAAAATAAAATATCTATTTTTAAAATATTAGTCATGCATTTATTGTTCATACACCTTTGTCGGAAATACTACAACTACCGTACTGTACAGTACAACAGACATGTTTGTTCGAAAGTAATAATAAATACCTTTTTTGTTGTTTTAGGCTTTCTTCGAGTAAGATACTAATCCGAAACGAAAAAAACGAAGAAATTGTTATATCAGAAGCTCAGTTAAGTAAAGTCCTGAACAGGCAATTGGAACTTCTCATTACATATGTTGAAAATTCGAAAGTACTGTTTATGCCTTATCCAATCGAGACCATCAGACAATTCGTTACGTAAGTTTTTCACGATATTTACCTTACATTTAATTTCAATACATTGTCATAAATTATAATTTATATATTTTAAATAGTTATGTACGGACGGACGATCCCGGATTGACCTCTATTATACACGCTTTCGATCTGTATCATCTGAGTTTAAGATACGAGTTAGACCATTTAAGAATGAAATGCAGATCATTTATCATTGGGCAAATAAATTTGCATACCGTCTGCACAATCCACGATTTTGCACGTGAGATCGGTGATCTGGTCATAATTTATTATTGCTGGCTAACTTTCGACAAACACGGAGAAAGACTATTTGCAACAGTCGACTTTATGTGCTGTAAAATTGCAACAATTGATAGACTGGTATCTCGAGCGATATATGAATCTGTCAGTGAATTGCGTTTACTCCAAGCCGTGTATCATTGGAGCATAGAAGAAGTTCAAAGAAAATTGGGTGCAGACAACTTCCATTTTATGAATGAAGAATTGAAAAGGAATGCAATAAGAAATGTTATGGAGCCATTTATTGGAAAAGTCAGATTTCTTGCCATGAATGAATACGACTTGCAATCTTGTCTTTATACAATGAACTTGTTAAGCGCAATAGAAAAGAGTCATATCTGGTATGCTTATAAGACTGGTAATTATTCCTTTTATCCAAGTTACTTCAGTCGAGAAACAAAAACAAGAAGCAAAATAAATTATTGTAACTTGTTCTCGTACATAAATCGTGGAGTTCCTTTTATGGTCGCAAACAGAAAGATGAAAGGTTACATATATTTTAGCAGCGAAGTAGTTGTGATGGAAGATTGCTACGTCACGGCTCTTCGATTTCCGGTGAAGCTTGGCGAATGTTTTCGAATGTGCGTAAACGGGTATATTAACTCTTTGGACAACAAGCAGTTTTCGTTTGACACCGTTTGCAATAAAGACGGAGTAGCAGATCTGGAAACGAAGTTGTATCTAGAAAAATGTTGGAAAATTCGTTTATTTGCTTTCTTTTACCGAGTTGAAAATGTCCAAATTGGTGCCAAGTTTTCACGTCAAATAAGTTACTTTGTGAGCGACGAAGGAACAGATGCCAGGAAATTTGAAGACAAATTTCTAACCTGTGACAGAACCGTTATGAATAATATTTATTTTTTTGTTGATTTATATTTTTGAGGTCAAAAAATTTCTTTGGAAAAAAGTGAAATCTAAACGAGAATATAATGTAAAGTTAAATTCGAATATGATTATTTCTTACGGTATCACTGTAAAATTTTTGCAAAATGTATGTGCACGTGAACAGCATAATGAATTTATTGGATTTACAGAAAATAAAATTGAAATATAAAGTGCTTATTAATGTATTCTATCTGAAATGTAAATTGTCGTTAGTCGAGTTGTTTATAATTCAAAATTTAGTATTTACAAATATATCATCNTTCTTTAGTTATTAGTAACTTTTTAATATTATTAGTAAATATTAGGGCTAGAGTTATATTATGTGTATATTATTTAATAGTATTTTTATTTTTTTGAATACTATGGAGATGTAAGTTTTTTATAAGTCATTTGAGTTGGTGTTATATTTTTTGTCTTTTAGTAGGGTTGGTGTTGGTAAGCCAGTTTTTTAGTATCTTATTTAGATAGTCATTTAGTTGAAAGATTTTATAAATGTGTTTTATTTCTTTAGTTTGTTCAAGGTAATTGCTCGTATGTGTTTTAATTTTGGTGATATACATGTTAAAAATATTTTTCTTGATATACATAGGTGTACTGGAATGATAGTTAACAACTTTCCTTACGTTACATGGTTTAATATATTTTTTTAAATTTAAGCTGTTATGAAATCTTTGGACTGTGATGTTTAAAAATGATAAATTATTATTATATTTTAGTTCAATATCAAAAGCTATGTTGGTTACTATATTAATGTCAAAGTTAAGGGTGCTTGAGGGTTGGTTAAAGTATTATCATAAATGATGAAGCAGTCATCTACATATCCATTGTATTCTATTATGTCACTGAGGTTTCTAATAATACAATCTATTTTTATTATACATAATTCAGCTAGTTTAGGGCCTATACATGAACCCATAAAAATACTGTCGGATTGTCTAAAAAAATTTTTATTACAAGTAAAATAATTATTATTTAAAACAAATTGAACTAGCTCAATTATCAGCTTTTAATTCTTTAAAATCAACAGTACAAAACCAGTAATGGAAAATTTACTTAAACATTGCTGTTATTCCGTTTAATGTTTTTCTGAATTGGCATGATAGATTGAAGTTGGGTTTTGGTACTTATTTATTAAATCATATTGAATAAAACTGTTACATATCTATTTTGTTATAAATTTACTTTAATAATGTATATTTATTTGAATCATAATGTAATAATATATATAAGGCAAGGATTCAGTTCTTTACTACTACACACAACTAACCAATTGAATCAAAACTTATATTATTCTTTCATTTTACTTTGACTAATTTTTGATTCATTTGATATATATACAATGCTAGTCTAAACAGAGGAATTTTAATAAAGGAATAAAGGTATTATATTTGCAAATTCATATACATATTAACTATGTATAAACAGTGACTATTTCTATTTGTAATTAAACATTAATTAAATAGAAAATGTTTGCTATTCAGTGGCAACATTCCAGTTATTGACATTTGCATCATGACAATTCACAGTGGTACTTTGTAAAAAGGGTTATATTCTTTGTTAATTCATGGAATTGATGCTATTTTCAAGTGTTGTCAGTGAAGGATGATAATTTATTTGATTTTAGTTTTAAGTTATAGAGGTAAAAATTAGATTATGTATATATTTTTTTTTGTTGAATGACACTACAAGTTTTACAGAATATCAAGTTATCAAGAGTCAGGTTTCTGGGACTCTAATATAATAGATGCATAGTCCCAGCAAGCAATATGTGCATAGAAGTGGATTGGACAAATTTGCATTTGGAGATAACAGATCTCTAGGCTAGATCAAACAGGTCAAAAATTTTGGTGTGAGCTTAATAGCCACAGATTTCTACTGATAAGGAGACCCCTTCTACTTCACGATGTTTTGATATGTATTGTGATACTCCTCTCCTAGTAATCTATGGTAAACCCAATCAGTGCAACTGTCAGGCATTCATGAGAAAAAGTAAAATATTCTGTGTTCCTCACATACTGTATTGTACTGACAAAGAATTAGCAGCAGCAATGCTGAGTGGTAAGGTAAGGTGCTTTCTTACACATGAATATTAAATAAGTATATCAGCTGCCTAACTCAATGCCATTTGGAAGAATGCATCCAAATTACAATGTTGTCATATACTTTTAAATTCACAGCAATTGTTAGAGAAAGGAAGTTGTAATTTCTCTCAATAATACTGTATTTAAAAATAATTTGATTCAACAAATAAATGGCATAGTATTTGATATTTAGAGACAGCAGCACAATTGACAACACTTTTCTTCCTCTCTCTTTTTTTTTATCCTCTCCATCAATTTAATAGTTGAGAGTATAAACAACACTACTAAAACCCAATACAATACAATACTAAAGCCAACTACTACTGCTGCATGCTATTGGGCTATATAATGTCTAACCGTTATATAGTCCAATAGCGTGCAGCAATAGTTGGCTTTAGAATACATGATAATATGGAACCAGCTGTCATATTGCCAGTTTCATATTCATCTTTGCTACAAATTAGTTGAGTATGAATGTTCTATTTAGTACCAGTTTCATAGGTAAAAAAATAATAAGCACTAAATCAGTTTAATTGTATCTAACTTCTGGCTAAAAAATAATTTAAAAGGCATTATTGAAATTTAATTTCTGAAATTTTTAAATTTAATTTATCCTTTTACGTTTATGATAACAAAAGATTTTTTTCACTTGCAGATGTTTCATCAGCAGGAATTAAAATTTGAGNTGGACTTTATTTTTTATATCAATTATACAGCAACCGAATACTCAAAAACAGGACCATACACGTTAATTCTGCTTAGTTAACTAACTTTTCGACCATCCCGTATATTGATACAGAAGACAGTGATTTCAAAATCAAAAGTTTTCGCATTCATTTTTATTGTTTATTGCTCGTATTAAAAAAATGCATGATTTTAAAAGTTGTTCAAATTTTCTGTAGTAATTTCTATATTAAAATGTAAAAGAATAATTTTTCCTCAATTTTTACCTCGTTATTTTCCTTTTTTCCTTTATCTCCTTCAACAATATTGTGACAAGCTGGATAAAGCCTATCTCATTTACATGATTTTCACAAAACCCCCATTCTATTTAACCAGACATTAAACTGATTTTATCTTTTTATTTTTGTATTAACATTTTTTTATGTTTTAATATAATAAAACATTGAAATGGTTGCAACAAAACTACATCCTGAAAAAATTGCTGAATAACTCTATTCTGATGAAAAAGGGAAGTTCAGTTTCCTTTCAGAGACATTTTGTCTTGAATTTTTTCAACCATCTGGACAAGTGACATAACTGATCATCCCGAGAGATGATGGTTTTCTCAAATAATGATTGGTGGAAAGCATAGATAAAAAGGCAAATTTTTAAAGACTCGAGGCAGTTCGTGCCACATAGGGTAGTCTACGTCAGAAGTATTTGCCATACAGAAGCAGTTCTTGCCACGTAGGGAGTTCCTCGACAAGTTGTCAAGTGCTGCTACTCCTGCTCCCACAGTCCAACCTCCTATCGCCTCTGAACCAGCTATCATCGGCATCTCCCAACGAAAGTAAATGTCCAATGAGGTAACATGAACTTATTGTAAACTCTCTCTCTCAACATAGGAAATTTAAGTTCAATGTATATTCATTTTGTATTATATTTATCTGTTTTACTTTATTACATTGTTTATTTTGATATTATGAATGGCCTTCTTAGTTTATTACCGATTTGCACAACCCCACAGAGAGTTTTACCACTCGAATTCTATTAGATTAAGCCATCCAGTGACAAGGTGAGCGGATCCCTCAGATCTGACGATTAGCGGGCCTTGACCCCTCGTCCGTATTNAAAAATAATAAGCACTAAATCAGTTTAATTGTATCTAACTTCTGGCTAAAAAATAATTTAAAAGGCATTATTGAAATTTAATTTCTGAAATTTTTAAATTTAATTTATCCTTTTACGTTTATGATAACAAAAGATTTTTTTCACTTGCAGATGTTTTATCAGCAGGAATTAAAATTTGAGTTATGTTATCTCCAAAAAAATATATGAAATGTATTAATTTAACAATAGTCAATTTCATGTCTATATATTCTGTAATAGTATAGTTTATTCAATTTTATCTTTAATTCATTTTTGTTTTGGAAATCTATTGCTTAAAAGTTTTGATTTCAGTTTTTTCCATCCCTTGAAGTATAAATTTTGATTAACTTTTGTTTTGTAGATTCTGTTGTTACTTATGAAACAGGATATATGTAGTATGAAGTATGGTATCTCAATAACTTCTTTATCTTATACAGGAAACCGTAGATACTTATCATTATACGTTTTACACTTTGTCTAGATCAAATAGACACATATACATGCTGATTTATCACACCAGTGAACAAGATTGAATTACAAAATTTTTAATAATTATTTAACACCTTATTAAAAACTCTACAATAAGTTACAGCTCTTTTTGACAATTATATGATATAATACAGAACACTGAAAATGCTTTCATTTTGGATTCAATATGTCCCTCTTCAGTTGGTGTTCATACATAAATATAAATTATNCACAGAGAATTTTACCACTCGAATTCTATTAGATTAAGCCATCCAGTGACAAGGTGAGCGGATCCCTCAGATCTGACGATTAGCGGGCCTTGACCCCTCGTCCGTATTCTCACAATATCCTGCAACATTCATGCGTAAATTAGCAATGAGAACAAAATTCTGATCGTAATAAATTCAATTGTTAGAAGTTCTGTAAAGGAAATTTTATTTAAATGTCCATCTTAATCTTAATTGATCTTCATCAAGTGCCATTCAGGCAGACTCGTCTTAGATTCGACTGGTGAAAAAGAATAGAACCCGACATATTTTTATGAAAATCGCAAACGAAAAATTTCTGTAGTGCCTTAATAGTTATATGCGCGATCTGCTCATATTAAAAGTCATAACACTTACCCACAATAAATTCTGGAGCTTGGTCAAGTGTACCTGCATTTACATCCTAAAAATTCAAATTTATATAAGAGCATAACATGAACAACCCAGGATATTTTCAATTAAAAATTGAATTATGACTATTTACAAAAATTTTTTTTAATTTTTCGAGTCTATCTTTCATCCTTTTAACACACCACAGAAGTAACAGTATATTGNTACAATTTTACGATTTATTTTTATAATTTATATTTATGTATGAACACCAACTGAAGAGAGACGTATTGAATCTGAAATGCATTTTTAGTGTTCTGTATTATATCATATAATTGTCAAAAAGAGCCGTAACTTATTGTAGAGTTTGTAATAAGGTGTTAAATAATCATTGAAGATTTTGTAATTTAATCTCATTTACAGGTGTGATAAGTCAGCATGTATATGTGTCTATTTGATCTAGAAAAAGTGTGAAACTATTATAGGCTAAAAGCAATAGATTATTCCATTGAATCATTATAGGTCTTTATATTTTTTATGATTATAATATGTAATCATAACTCAGTANATCCTAAAAATTCAAATTTATATAAGAGCATAACATGAACAACCCAGGATATTTTCAATTAAAAATTGAATTATGACTATTTACAAAAATTTTTTTTAATTTTTCGAGTCTATCTTTCATCCTTTTAACACACCACAGAAGTAACAGTATATTGGCCTGGATGAAACACGCTACGCCCATGTTTATGATGTCTTTTTTTACATGTTATTGTACAGCGCTGTATAATTCACCAAAAGCCACTATTCGATGAACATTGACAATAACAAAATTCACAAACCTAACCCTGGCGAATACTCTTGGTATTCGCCAGGGTTCGGTTTTTAAAAATTTCGTGAAAACAAAATAAGGATGCTTGTGAAGAAAATTTTGTTTTTTCTTTTGTAGAACATTTCAAAGATAAACGTTAATTGTAAAATAAAATATTACAAATTTTCTAATATATAACGTTTAAATTATTTCCAAATAGCAAAGAATAATTTTATTAAATAATAGAAACAAAAACAGAAATTCTGACTAAGAGATTGAAAATTCAGCAAAACAATTTTGAAATCAAAAGAATTTAAGAACGAAAGTTTACACATTGTTTACAATAACTTTTATAATATATTGTATAATTTGAAATATTTTGATAAAAATAATGAACAATAAAATAGTGAACGATAGTCATCTTTTAAAGCTACAATATATACATTGAATATCAGACAAAAGCAAATTTGCCGTTCAAGAAACAAACCGTTGCAAGTATTGTTTGTAATAAATTAATTCTGACTGGAGTCTATTTACACCAAATGCGTTCCGATACGTGGATCAGTGGCGTCACAACATACAGTAAATTACAGTTACGCTTGTCGAGCTTCTTGACCTCACGTAGTAGCGACATCTCGTGGTAAAAAACAGAACTATGGGTACGGCATCGTTCTGTAATTATCCGCTAGTTATGCTATGTAGATGGTCCCAGTTTAAATCTGTGCTGTTGTTGAAGTACGATTTCCTGTAAACAAGAGTATTAGTATTACCCGTGTACATTACATTAGCATTGAAAAATACACACTAATACATTAAAAATTCTAATAATGTCTCTAAGAACACCGAAAGAGATAGAAAGAAAAATATAATGACAAGTGAGAAGTATCGATGAAATACATATTGCATTTTACTAACTGATTCTTCGTACTTGAGCCAAAGTCCCGGCCTAATGGCTGTTCCCACCTATATGTTGTGGGGACATATCGGAGCACACCTTTTGATCGCGGCCATAGGGTCGGTTTAAAATAACAAAATTTGTTTATAAATTAATCTGTTTTTGTAACAAAACTTTTTCATGTTTAAAATAAAAATTAAAATCCCCTGTTTAATCAATTATAATATTCCACTAAAAAGTAAAGCCCAGCAAAACATCTAAATAAAGGAAACTTTTCAAAGTTGTGGTATAAGAATACTGTCTGAATCGGTGGTGTGTCCGACAAAACACATCTGATGGCAGCACCCTATCCTAAACTAACGTAAACTAATTATATTAATTCAATTATCCACAACCGTGGATTAATTTAATTAATATAATTATATCAAGGGCTAGAAGCAACTTTTGTAATAATTTCGTAGCGTAAACTAACTTTTGACGGCCCCTGGCTCCCATAGTGGGATTTGAATAGTTAGCTTATTCGCACAGAATTATCTTACAAATTACATTTTACAATTTAAGGCTACCTGAGTTGATTCATTCAAATTATTTACATTTCGGTCAGAGATGTTTTCTGTTTATCACGTAAAAACCTTCTGTCGGGGCAATTCTGCCTACAGTTCCCGAAGAATTTTACTCTTTGCTGCAGCGAGGGTTACTCTCGTTAAATATATTACATAAGAAAAATAAGACAAATAAGATAAAAATTATATTAGTAAAAAAAAGTAAGACAACACAATTATTTGTTTGTAGTATTTAATCCTAATACTCCGTTCGCACCGAGCATTTCGATCTAGATTGTGACTAAGGTCGGAGAGAGTTCCGTGGTGCGAACGCTCTCGACCGTTTCAATCTCGACTAAAACGAGGTTCAATAGCGATCGACTGGAGAGTGTTCTCGAAACTAGATCCAGTCATAAGAGAGATCCCACAATCCCACGCGTGCGAAAAAATACAAGATGGCTGCGGAACACGTGTCGAAATAAAAAAGAAAAATAAAAAAGACATCTGGAGAGACGACGACATCTGTCTATTATTAAATGTATTGCACGAAAAAGTATTTATTTCTAACCAAAACTTCCATTTTGTTTGTTGGTGTTTGTGACTTACCGCGTAGTTACGTCAGTTTTATGATCGCGTGTAATAGCCAGGTTCTTCTCGAGCAGACTGCCTGTGCGAACAGCACGACGTTCGACTAGCGACAGTCACAATCCAGATTGTAGGTAAATCGAGGTCGAAATGAGTCGCGGATTGTGTGCGAACGCAGTATAACTGTTGATGTAGAAATTCCAAGCGTGTAATGTATTCTCCCAATCTTCCTCTCTCCATTTCTATTTGATGGATTTCTACATTGAATGATGGCTTTGGCAACATTCTGAAAAAAAAAAAAATATAAACACATTAAGTAAGAATATATAGGGGAGACCGGGGCAAGTTTGTCAAGCGCTTTTTTTTAAAAACAAATTAAAAGGAGACTTTGGTTATAGGTTAGGCAGTTGAGTTTTATTGGTGGCTTGTTGAGTGTAGTGTTTTTATTGTTCTCCAACAAGCGTAGTTGAATTATCAAGCAAATTTTCATTTTCGTTCAATTCCATATAATATTTTTTTTCCATTTATATTGAATTGGCAGGTTTTGTTATAATTCCATGATAACGAAAGTTACTTTTCCTGTTAGAAGGATGTAACTTCAACTTATTCACGTGGCCAGATCGTGGCTTGGCATTCTGTTCTCAGGGTTGTACTTAATGTTTCGAAATCATGACTAGCGGGGTAAGATCGGCAACATAAAGCCACATTAGAAGCAAAGGATAAAAATCAAACAGATGATAAATGAAAACATGTTTGCATTTGTTATTCATGTATATATGTCTTTGAACTTGCATTTCGTTGTAATAATATTAAATGGGTGTTGGATTTGTATTTCTTTGTTTTAATAGTGAATTCCAACTTATACATTGTTAATAACATAATTTTATATACGTGCCTATCTTGCCCCATTACTGTTGCCCCTATACCAGGGGCAACTTTAATAAAAATAATTAAAATAATTACAACTTTACAAAAAGAGAGAAGTTGCCGATCTTGCCCCTATACCCGGGGCAACTTCGTCAATTTCTCTCTTCTTGTAAAGTTGTAATTATTTTAATTATTTTTATTTCCAAACTGATTTTAACCAGTTCTATAGTAAGGTAACATTCCAATAGACAATATGCAAAGCTTTTTTTTCAGTTTACAGCAGTATTTATTACACAAAATTTAAGTAAATCTTAACATGTCGATCTTGCCCCGGTCTCCCCTAAATGAAATTTAATATTTATATATTTGAAATTCTTAAAGCTAATTATTTTTTAAATACCATTATTTCTTGTTAATAATCTGTGAGTTAACTGTATTTACTGGTCAATTTAAAAGTGAGTATAGAAGTTATGTGTTTCTCCATATCATCTATCGACTTTAAATTGCAATTATAAACTCACTGGACAGTGTTTTTTTTTATTTAAATCTATCAAAAGTGACTTTAAAAAACAAAAAATTTATTTGCGTTTCACACATGAAACTGTTAACATTATTTTTCTAGAAACAAATGAAGACACGCACATGTACGGAGCAGTTTTGCACGTAAGCTTCAAAATAGCTTCAAAATTCACGCTAGAGCGAGCTCTAGCGTGAATTTTCGAGCTTCGATAAAATTTTCCCATCGTTGTTTTTTTCGGTTCTCTGTCCTAGCTTCACAATCAGATATCCTCCAAAGTTTAAAAGCTCCTTCTTTCTGCTTTATCGCATTTTTATTTATTCCACTACCAAGTCTTTCTCCACAGTTTTCTTCTTTACCTTCTTTCTTCGCCACATACCTCCTCCTCAGTTTCTTTTATTATACAGTATTTGCCATCTTATTTCACCTTTCACTAATCTCAGTCTTTACCTCTTTTCATCTTCTCTACATGTTATTCTTTGAAGATCATGTGAGGGAACCGAAAAAGAAAGAGAAATTTCAAAACGAAAATAACGATTATATAAGTTACATCGTTAACATCTTCTTGCCGTCTGGACTTTCGAATGCTAACAACCGACGACACGTGGTTGCGGTTGAGTTAGAGATCGATGTCTCGTTTACAAACAATACAACTCGTTTATGAGACAATCAACTTACAAAAAGTTCTATAGCCACGACGGGTTGAAGTCCTTGTATACTTCGGCGCGTAGTCTTCAAAGAAGAAGAGAAAAGTCCGGCGACGAACGAGGTTTCCTGTCGTTGACCGTATGTTGCATTCTAAGTCCAGTTGTCGAACAGGAAACGATGTCCGGTGAATGCAGATCGGAATTTCCGAAGTTTCTCATAACAAAATTAATAATTTAAATTTAACGCGTGCAACGTCTTTATACATGAAAAAGTAGGAAATAAATCGTTTATAATAAAAGATTCAACAAAATTTGATATTTTACTACTGAGTGTTTTAAAAGAAAAAGTAGTACAAACAGAAAATCGATTAATTAAAATGCCTCAATGTCCTTTTTTTCTTACTAAAATGTAAATTTTCGATTATAAATTCGTATCTTCTATTATCAGGACTTATTATACTGGCTTTACAGATAATGCTACAAAGTTTAACAGAAAACAATTTTTATTTTATTCCATATACCTGGTATATAGAATAAAATAAAACATTTTAAAAAATCGATTCATTACTGATCAAAACTTTAGAATTTTATTGTTACATAAGAATACTCTTTACTGTTATATAAAACTTCAACACCGCGCATCGTCACCGTGAACTCAGCCATTTTGTTGCAGCGAAAAAAGCAAACTGAAATGTGTGGCGTTTTTTTATCCAGCGCTGCTCGATCGCTACACAGCAAAGAATTTCTAAATGGAGCGCTGTAATATATCGAACCGTTTATAAACCTTTGCTGGAAGGAATCGCTGCATCAAAGATAAAAGCAGCTTTTACGTCTGCTACACGTGTAAAGCAAAATGAATACTTGTGCGTATAGTACGATATTATTCTGCGAAAATAAAACAGTCGAAGTGACTTTTGATAAAAAATATTAT
>NW_019385482.1:156724-217559 GCF_000671375.1 Centruroides sculpturatus | reverse complement strand
TTGCATAATGCATTTCATTGGAATATTGCATCTTGCAGTGTTAACGAACGAAATTTCCGGCTTGTTATACTTACATCTAATTTCGAAGGAAAAAAAAATCGCTGAAAATCTGAACCAAATAATGGTTTGCACGTGTTACAGGAATCATCAGATATGGTTTTAAAGCGGTAAAGAAGAAAAGCAATGTAAAGATACTGAAGCATAGCGGTTTGCCTAGCTTAGGAGTGCTTATGACCATGGTGTATTGTTCACCGACCGAACTAAAATCAATCGATCTCTTACATCACAAGTGCCGCTGAAGAAACTAATGTTAACTGCCTTGAAAGCTAAAAGAAAGAACTAATAAAAGATAGCAAAATTGGACTAGACAACAATAGAAGAACGTAACGATTCCTTTCGAAAATTTCTTTTGATGTAGTCAAGTCTCATATTTTTTTAATGATCTGTACTGTACTTCTGTATATTTTTTAATACATAGAATTTAAAAAAATCCACAAAAATCATAAAATATTCGATTTCCGTTATGTTTCCGGATTTTTAGATAGTAACGGTATATGGATTTGCTTTAGAGAGAATACCTCAGTTTCCAAGTCCAGTCTTAGTTTTTATTGCTGAAATAATTTCTTTTTTTAAAATTTATTTCAGATTTTTATGCTAAATATTGATTAATTTATAAAATATATACAAACTATTAAAGGAATTTAATAATTCCTATATAGAAGAATCAAAAAATATGACTATTTGAAGCAGTGGTTCTCAACCTCATTGAACTACTGGGGCGGGCGCAATTTTTGGCACCACATCGACAAGCCAGTGTAGCTTTAATATAAATACGTGAAAATTTTCCATTTTTTTTTTAAAAGTGTACAAATTATATTAAAAAGTAGACAAAAGTTAACACAGTACTTCTAATAATTTTGTGGTAAATCTGTGGCACACCCATTAAGAACCACTGATTCATAGAGTAATAATTTATTCTATGCTTTACATTTGAACTTAATTCATTTTTGTTAACAATTATTCTTGTAAAATTCCCTATAAAATAATTAAATGATAAACATTAGTACTATTTTTTTAGATTCAAGCAACATGTTCTATGGATCTAAGAATAGTTTCCTGAGATAAATCCATAATCATAAAATGTTTTTACGAAAATAAAAACTATCTATGAACAGATAACATAAAAAACTAAAAATAAATTGAAATATTTGATTGAAGAACTTTGCCTGTGTATTGTACTATACATAAGTTGGTGTTTTAACGCACGATGTGTAATCAGGAATATCAAAATGTGCAGAGTTCAACCATTTGACCACAACACCTTTTTATATTTTGGAAAATCTCGTGTCCTGTTTCTTTTTAGATAGCAATCTCAGGCATTTACATACATTTGATGCCGCTAAATCTACACTTCTGTCGTGTAAACCTGTTTAAAACATAATTTGAGAAGAGCAAAACTCCAAATCTCACGGAACTTCATGAGGAGCATCTTTGCACCAAACGAAGATGGTAAAAATCTTCAAAACAAAGATAATATTTTTGGAAGAAACGATGCGTGGGTGACTTTCTTGTTAAAAGAACAAAAGATGCCGGATTATATTACACAGATACATCAGATTTTCTTCCGTTTAGCCACTCCTAGAAGACTTTTATCAGACTTAAAAAGGTAAATAAGTGTATCTACGTGCTCGGTAACGTTTATTTCCTTAATTATAGTAAAGAGCACTCGTTTAACATTGCAAACCAGATTTCAGTAACCTCTTCTATATTTTCCTAATAGCATTTAATGTAGCTAAGTTGATAATAAGATATTAAAAAAAACTGTTTAATTAGAAAGAGCGGCAACTTGCGTGTAACGTAAAGAATTTCCAAGTATAGCAATTTATTGTTTTCCACATTTATAACGAGGTCAATAACAATATTTTCCACTCCAACCACTTAATAATCAAGTTGATTCAATTTGCAAGCAGAAAATTTCTCATTTTTAAATAATTAAATCTCTCATATTAAATTCTAAAGTACAATTTTCTCCGTAATTTTTTAATCTTTAATTTAAAATTTACTTAACCGAAACTAAAGTTGTTACTAATGTTCTGGCTAATCAAATTTGATCTTAGGAAAGTGATACAGTATTTAATTATATCTAAGCTGACTTTTAATACGTTGAGATTTACTTATCATTAGTTAAAGAGTTTATTGTGATTTTTGTACCAGAGATATTACAAAATCTGGAACAAGTTTGTAGAATAAACACATGGTACAGATTTAAACAATTTCAATTTTCTTTTAACCAGAACTTCATGCGGTTCGAAAAAAAATTTAAATTGAAGTGAACACATCTGTTTACCATAATAAACAGTGGAAGAAAAGAAACAATATAACAACTAGTTGCTAAATATATTTTACAACTGGTTTGAAATACTTTTAAAGTGAACAAGAACCACCATTTTGATCTAAATAAGAACATTTTCGGATCATTTTGAAAGTCTCGCTATATTAATAATTTATCAATAAAACGATTGTATGATATAATAATATAAACAAATGCTGGTATATGCAGCTTTTACGTCCGTAGATCACTTTTCAAATTTTGCCTCTCCAGCAAGAACGCTTAGCATTCTGGGAATAAAAGAAGAATCGGTAAACTTCGCACGTGTCGAGATCAAATACCCTTCTTCATTAATTTAATTCCATTTATAAAATTTAACTGATAATCTCTTCTAGGATTCTATTATCCCGCTTATACTGAAAAAAAGCGAAAGTTAACAAGGTGAAAATAATAGGAAAAAGCATCTAGTCGTTACTGGACACGCGGGTGGTGCAAGGTTAATCCACCATAGCAAGGTTAAGCGCCCTTTGGAGCTGTTGTCATTCAGGTAATGGGGCCAAGTACTTTATGAAATCGTAGCAAATATCCGAATTGTATACTCGACTAAACATACTTTTTAGTAGTTTACTTACCATTAATGGAAAATAGCTAAGTCCCAATTATGTAATGTTTTTGTTTATTGGCTACAGTTAGAGTAATCCAATGGTAAATCACAACACAAACTAAAAACAACCGACTGAACTAGACAGTAGGTAGTAGATTCTAACAAATTTTCTCGGGAACCAACGAGAGATGCCGGTTAGGCAAGTCCACTCTACAAGAGGGAGAACGACTGTGAGTTATAGACGAGCCGAACCGCTCCGTTGAGTCAGTTAATTACTGGATTTCGTTCTGGTATTACATCCATGCGAAGAAGTTTATCGGAACGGCTCGATCTTGGCTATAAATTCGAATTTAATACGAATTTCGTTTTTACTTCTTGTGTGTACAAAACGAGTTTGGCAATCCTTCCTGCAACTGGCGCACTCGTAGTTTTGATGCTTTTTGAAGCTTACTATCGATCGAGGACAGGTGGAATATGTCGGTTAGTCGGTAAAAGCTTCTTTTATATCGAAAATTTCGTCAGATAAATTGAATATCGAGTGATTTTTCTGTGTAAAACTCTTTCAACTCCCTCGCGCTATTGTTGGTCCCTGGAAGAAAAACCATCGATCGTCGTCCAATGGCCCCGATTTACAATTATAGTTCGGAGAACTGTGACCATCGATCACATTATCCAACTATATATTCTGATAGAAGACAATTCGGTTGGAGGGGTCGGAGATGATTTGAGGTTTTTCTTGCACTTAACACGTATGTGGTTGTGCTAGATGTTACGGGCTAAGTCTAGTGTAAAAATTTTTACGATATACTAAAACCTAAACGATTAAATATATAAATAAATAATTATTATTAGATCTAATTGTTGTATCAAGTTTGCTAGTTCAGCGTTTTTACCGGACTAATCAATACTAACATAAAAATTAGGTCAAGAACACGTAATAGTTTGTACTGATTTATTTATAGAATATTACATAGTTGTTAATTAATTAATTACTTTAAAAATGTTCAAGTCGAAACGGAGGTTATTTACGTGTATAGGTGAGCCGTAGCGATGAATAGAGATCAGCACACAGGTGGTGGGAAGATGGGATCGTATTCTAGGAATGGCCTCCCCTATTTGCGGCACTTTCATTCTTCTCCTACCCCAAGGATACAACAATACCTTAGATGTGAGTCCTGGCACGTAGCACCTACATAGTTTACCAGTAATTGAGTATCAATTAAGTAGTTGGTATCGCCCCCAAAAAAGAAATTCCGAACGGGAACTACTACTACTACTATTATAATAAAAAATCGTAAACGCTAATGGAAAAGTATTAAAAATATCAAATGACGTAAATCTATCAAAAGTAAATTTCTCTTAGAGAAAAATCCATTAAGATTTGGAAAAGTAGACTGAGAAATTGGAGAGGGAGTAACACGACACTACCTTAACTATGGACCCATTTCGTTGGGTGAGTGATTGGTGGTCAAGGCAACACATTGCACACAATAACCGAAGTATAATTACTCCTGAATAGAATGGATATTGGATCTATAGTTGGCTATAGAAGTAATTCATTCTCCCATCAGTTATCGATAACTGTTTAAAGTAAACTTTGCTTAAAATAAACTTTGATGTACTGTACTGTAATGCCAACTCTAATTCTGTAGTTATATTATAATGAAATTCTATACTTATATCGGCATCTTATCGGTATTAATGTTAGAAAGAACAATGTTGTAACATGTATAATTTATCTATTTAACAAATTCTCGTTGCGAAATGTTATAAAATCTGTAATTTTATTATTATTTCCGCCTGTTTCAAAGTTCAGATTTAAGATTACTAATTAATCGATATTTATTAAATTTAATTTTTATATACAAAGATCGAATTTTTCTACAAAGTGCAAACTAATATTGCTTTAGAACAGTATCGAATATCTATAATTACACATTAAGATACTCGTGTGAAAATTACTAAGTGATTCATAAATCTCTTGTTTATATATCATTTGTAATAGTTTATATTATTATTTTATAAACAAATGATGACCCTCGGTTCGATTTTTAATTGTCACAACTGTTAACTGTCGCATGACAGCACGCGACGAGTACTCACCCCCGAAGATAAGGTTTATCTTTAGAGGACGATGACTTCTTCACGCAAAAAAAAAAAATAAGAAAAAAAATTATTTAAAACTATATAGAATCATCTAAAAATAAATTATAACAAATACTGTGATTAGAAGAATCAATTATAAAGTTTTAATCGAGGACAATTGCGATCTATTTGACAAGAGGAATAAAAAACACGATTGGGAAGAACAGGTGTTGTATGATGATTGAATAGCTGGAGTACTAAAGAAAAAAAATATATATATAATAATAAATTAGATTGAAAAATAAACACGGAACTGATTTAAAAAACAATGTTTAATGAATTACCTATATCAACAAACGCCTCCCCGATAAATTATAGCTTTTAACAGCCCCGAGTAATGTTATAAATGTTATCTATAATCACGGAATTTGTAATATCCGTATGAAAGAAATTTCGCAGTGACATTCAGACGTTTCCTATGTTTGCATCGATACAATGTTCTGTTTAATGTTAACGCTTTTACGCCCTCGACTCGTGAGAAAACAAACCATTACTCCAAGAGTAAAGGAATTTATATAGGATAATAATCTCCAAAATAGCGTAAAACTAACTGGAATTATGCCTATTCCCTGTTTTAAGAGCGCAATCGTGATATGACTTATGATCAATGTACGATTATTATGTTTTAATCAGAGTTTTCCTTCTCCCATTAAGTCTAGAAACACAGGAGGGTGGTAGTAATTGTTAAAAGATAATGAAAGCGGCGGCATCATCCGTGCATAATTCCGTAGGGTTTGAAGTACATTGCGTAAAATAATTAGCATTTTTTTTAGTAATGTGTCCTACTTTTAAAAAATACACTGGTTTAGGAAAATTTTTTTATTTTTTTTTTTGCTTTTGTTCCTTTTGCTAGCATGCATGAATATGTCTTAATTATGAAATTTTCGTGTTATTTAGCGTATAAATAATTTTATTTAAGATAAAAATCGTACGAATTTCAGGTTTATAAGCGCGTATATGTAACTATAAAAATTATACGATATTAAAGAAATTTGCTCTATTCACGAGGCAAGGAAAAAAAAAATTGTGTTTATCTGTAATTGTTTGACTTCAGGTGCACCCCTGTAAGCAGGACCTAGTTGTAATGACCCTTTTTAAGCCGCCTTTCTATTGTCCTGTCCGGTCAATGCGGAGGATGAAAATCGTCTTTGAATGCAATCGTGTCGACAATAACGTGCACATTCTCCAAACAAATGTACAAAATGAACACGAATTGCAACGTTTTTACTAATTTACGAGTGCGAGAAGCAATTTATACACTCGTAAAACAGAAGAGCAACGTGCTAATGTTCATTTAAAGAACCGCGCCCTACTTAAGAATTACTTAAGAGAGATTCGAGCTATGTTAATCGTTTCGACGTTCTACGCATTGCATTAATTATTTAATATAAAATATAATATATATTACATCTTAACTTTGTTCTAAACAAATTCTAGAATATAAAACTTCAGGCAACGAACAAATATTTACTATAATAAAAAATGAAAACCCAACAATCCCTCAGGGGAAATCACTAGCAAGATGAAAAACTCAACGTTTATTTTCGATAAAAGTCTATATTTTTATATATGAAATGTTATATTAGACGAATTTAGTTCTCGGAGACGGACGAAAATTCCTTCGTGGCACTTGTAAGGACCACAAAAGTAAACCGAATTCATCCAATATTTCCTATTGGTTTTTGTTTTTTAATATTAAGCCATGCGATATAAGAATAAAGCTGATTTATTCAAAGATCTGCATCGCTTTGCCAAGCATTCAGTTTCTAAATGGAAAATCGATATTTTAGGAGATGCTTTGTGCCTTCGGGGGCTTCAAAAATTGATGGAAACATTTTTTTTTTCCATTCGAGATATCTTCGATTGACAAATATAGAATATGAAAAATACAATATATTCTTTCTTATATTTATGTTTGCACCATTTTTAATGGTTCTTGGAATAATGAGATAATTATATTGTTTACTCATTTTATGTAAGAGAAATATTTTAAAAAATTTATTCAACTAAGCGATATTTAAGAAATTTATTTAAGTAAGTATGCTACCAGGATATAGGAGAGCAGACATACAAGTCTAGACTAAGAGAAAAAATTCTGCAAACATCCAAAGAAGCTCAGTCGTGTGTAACACGTGTTCAGCACGTCTCTTTTTTAGATAAATTATTTATACATCTTCTTGTCAAGCTGTTTATAAGCCGCTTATAGGCTACGACCCAATATACAATTCGAAGAAAGAAGATTACATAATTCTCTAAACCGATTATGATTCGCAGATGAAAATATTTTGTTCGTTTGAAGGTCCGTAATGTTTAAAAAAAACGCTGTGAAAATAATAGCAAATGTGCAAAAGTCGGAAAGTTTAAAGCTCCCATAATGAAAAGGGAAGAAATATTCAATATGGAAGGTGAAACAAAGTCGATAAAGTACAATAAAGGCAATACTCTGTACACAATGGCTTACACTATAAATCTAAGCGAGGAGGTGCAAAATGTACAGATGTGGTGACCAGATGGCAAAGCCATAGATCCAGTTACTCGGACAGACGGACGAAGCTTGGCTGGAAAATTACATTCAATCAGACGGATGCTGGGAATGCATCCATCTGGAGAAGCAGACAGCGTGGAGTAGAAAGCCGAATTAATGAGCTAAACAAGTGCTTTAAAGTGTAAAAAATATATATATATAAGCTGAGAAAATCTATACTAAATTGCACGATTATAATTTTAAATTTATACGTATAGACTACATTATATAACTTAGCCATAATTTAGCTGCTAGTGCAAAACAGAAGCGTGTGAGGAATTGGTAACTTAGATAAGAATGCAGCAGGTCTGCACATCGTCACCAGTACACAGATATGATAGGTGATGATTCCCACGCTCTAGCACAGGATGGAGCCAACAGGACTTTGACAACACAAAAATCTCGTCGTCTAAGCGCACTATCCACTTTATAAAGACGAGTTTTTATTACGAGTAGATCTTAATATAAAGTTTAAACATAAATATTTTGAAATATCTGACGTTCGATTTTTTTTGGGGGGGGGATAAGATGTACCGCTTAAGCCATGGTAAAACCATATCATGCACGGTTGCATGCACTTCTCGATTATTACCAGGCTAACGACAGGCAATCCATCAATTTGTAGGAGGGAAGAGGAAATCCGTTACGACCCTACACCGAATTTTCCTTTTATGTCGAAGCTGCTTACGAAAAGTTCTAATCTGGGATAAGTGCAGTGCATCTAACATCGGTTCTTCTATATGATAAAATGATGTAAATGGAATTTGGTGCGCCCATTCCTATTCCCAATTCTTAAATTTTGCCCAAAAAAGTATGTGGAAATAAAATTCATGCATTAGAAAGTCCATAAAAAAACTTAACAATAAAAATTCAATAGCAGGGGCAGCGTAGAAGACTTGAAAATTTCCATGCTAAACTTTGTATTCATGGTTACACAGTTAAGAAACTAACTTCATAATGGAGTTTGTTAGAAGTTCAGTAGCAAATTTTGAAAAATGTACAGTTAATAAGTAAAATTGAATGGAGATTAAATGAAAAGTTGAGAAGCAAACTTCAGTAGAACAGAGGATGAAGGATTCAATAGAACGAGTATAAAGTTCAAAAGTGAAGTCCTTGAATAGTTCAAATGACGTTTATGAATAGAATTTCATTAGTTGAATATAAAACTTTAAAAAATTCGATAGAATGTACAGTTGAATAACGGATTGAAGCAATGCTGAATAGACCGAAGAGACTCTAAACATGAGAAGTAAATGTAAATAGAGAAGATAACAAAATGAGAAGTTAGATAGGTTATTTGAACAGAATTGGATATTTAAGACGAGTATAGAATTAAAAGCAAACTTCAACAACGATGATTTAAAGTTAGAAAGTAAACTTTGATAGGAATAATAATAATAATAATAATAAATGATATTTAAAGCATTTTAATATGAATTTAATAAGAAAACCTCATTAAATTTAAACGCAATTATTAAAAAAACAAAAATTATCAGCAATAAATATATTATACAAAAGATAAATATACTGTAATATGTCAAGAGCTAACATGCTGAAGAATGATGATGGCAGGTATCATAAAGAAGCCCAAGATGAAGACATTTATAAGAAATTTTCTGAAGTCGGTAAACATAAATTTTCAAACAGAGTAGAAATTTATGAAAAATTAAATAAAAATGCAGAGTTAAGAAGCGAAAAGTGTAAAATTTATAAATAAGTTTCAACATACATAATAAATGCATGAGGAAATTATGAAACATAAGTAAAACAGCGATCAATCTAACGATTAAAAGTTATAAATATAGAAAAAAAATAAATAAATTTAATCGCTTTATCTAAGAAAACTTACCAGAATTACTAACGTTTCGACTTGCCCTCACGCGAATTTTCGACTTTATAAAAAGTAAATTTCCAAAGTAATCAGAAAATAGAAAGGAACAAGAGATGAAAGATGTCTTCCTACTTCGACGTCATTAAAAAACTATAAAAATGATATCAGAAATAATTTGTTAGAACAACTGTCTTGTCATACAAAAGAAAAAACGAAACTGCCCTTGAATCCGTCCCAAGAATGACCAACGAGGAAAATAAACGAGGAAAGCCCCACTTTTATTTCGTATCTTAATACACGAAATTCGACGACAATAAACAATTTATAGTTTCTCCAACTACAGAAACAGCTTTACCCAGAGGCATTAATAATTATATGTGAATCCTATAGGAGAGGGTCAAACACTGGGGGAGGAAAATACTAAACACCGACCTATATTCTATTATCATAACCGATAGGAAATGTTATAGGTTATACCAATTCGAATCATTTGTTACTTCTTAACATATTAACAAGATTCCTATAGGGTCTATGGCCTTTTAATGACTGATCCTTCGGGCCTAATTTACGGGTCAATCAACTTCAATTTTATAAAATCATCTTATATACCATAAATAGGTGGTGATACTTTCATTACTTTTTGTCAAATTGTTATCCTACACCCGATTCTCTCGTCACTCGAAACGTATTTTTGTCACTCCTTTCTACCGTTTTCCTTGTATTTTCATTACAAATGTAAATTTATAATAATTTTCATTACGAAATATTATTTTCGTGTACGATTCTGTATTCAAAATACTGACACTTTATCATTCAATTTAATATCATTTCCACCATTAATAAAGGTTATCATCCAGTAGCGCGTTATCCTATAGGAGAAAAGGTCAATTACTTGGGCCCCTCACCAACCTGGGGGTACCCCAAACCATTCTTTTATAACAAAATATTTTCCCCAAAAAAATAATCCCTCGAAGAAAACTATCTGAAGTCAGAACTGTGCATGTGGGCCCTAATTCAAATTCGTCTGGGTCCTATGAAGCCATGACATGCCAGTATTATCATCAACGTTAAAATCCTTTTAAACATGACCTATACTTAATTACTTATATTCATATCACACAGAATTTTAGTTTGATAATAGGCGTACGAGTCAGGGAATTAGGGGGTCAACTACCCAAATTCGGGCAAAGAAAAAAAAAACAAATCGATGTAGGAAGCAAAATGTCTCTGATAGCAAATTAAAAATGGGTACTTATGTTTTTAATTGTGTAAAATTTCGGTCAAATCAACCCCCTTAACCAAAGTGTCCCCATAGATTATAATGATAATTTAACAGAAGGACATCAAACAGTTCATTAAGATCATTAAGCTTTACTAAATCATTACTTATGGTTTACATTTTCACCTTAATTACAATTAACGTTAACGATTTTAAATCTCATTTTCCTTATGATTATAAATAATGCACTTCTAACCTTAATACCAAAGAATTAGTTTACTTTTAGGTACTTAAAAACCACCCATACTCATTAAGATCGCGATTTAACTTATCATTATCATAAAAATTATGCATATATTTATAACTGAGTTATGTATAAATGCACTCATGCTTATTATCAACAATGAAATATGAGTTAACTTGTCTACGGTTAAGAAAAGCAACCGACACTAGAGGAAAAAATGGCGCTTTGTAATACATAAAAAAACCTTTTTTTTTGAATATATATAAAATTAACGATTTCGAGAGTCGATAAATAGAGTGCCGAATGAGTAATCGTTCAGGAAACTGTGTAAAGAGACTGTATTGTCTTTTTATACTAAGTACAGTACATTCAATGCTACACTCGAGAATTAATAATGTTTAACTTATCCAAATCTTTAGATAGCGATCGACTTTAAGAACAAAACTTCATTATCTTAACGCTGTATAGTTATTATAAGTAAGTATACATCTATATGACATTCTATTAATAATATTTTAAAAATTTCCTCTAAGGAAAAACTAAATATTAACTCCTAAACTAATTGAAAAACTAAATTATTATACAGGTAAACGTATAAAATACGCTAATTTACACTTCTGTATGCAGAATTTAATCGATTTTTTTACTCGTATAATTCTTAATATTAAGGTAAAAATACAGTTTATACCCATAACACGTGTAAAATCATAGATAGCAAACGAAACGAAAGTAACGCCATCTCGCGAATGTCGAGTAAATTATTTTCTCACGCAAAATCGATAATAATTATAAATTTTCTGTTTCGTTTATAAATATAAATATCGAGAGATTAGGCGATAACAGTAGGAAAAAAAATAAATAATAATAATAATAAAAAGAATTGTTTAACAAGCGCTATTTAAACCCCGCTATACAAAAACGGAACTCGGAAGCCACCAGGTTCGAAAGCCGTTTCGGGCGATCACGTTCACTGCACAGGAAGTTGACGAGTTTATTTATAAACAAGAAGACAAGGACACTTTTCTCAATCTTAAAGGTCAAGGTACAGTGTAAACAATGGAACAGTACACCTCTTTGACTTCGTGATGGTATTCTGATAGTTGCTTCTTCTCTCGACATCATCAAAACCTGTTCTTCAATATATGAGTATTTGTATTTTATAGCTAAGTTCGCGGGTCGTGTTTAACGAATTTTAAACTTCATTTTTCAAAATGTCCGAGAAGACATTTTTAAAAAATCTATTAATCAATAGAATTATCGACTATCGAAGAATTTTAATTAAAATTTTCTACCGCAAACAACAAAAACTAAAAAGAAAGCGCGGGTGTAACGCTTCGTTTCTTAACTTTAAATGGAGAAAATAATTAAATTTTAACATACCTTGATCATAAATACTTTTTTAATCGCTTTAAATATATTTTTTATGACGGATGCGCACATTTTTTTTACATTAAAAACGTTCAAATTAACAAAAAAACATCTTGCATAAGTCGCGGAGGAAAGACAATAATCCCAACTCAGGTGCTAGATATTTCGTGTTATGTCAGCTGGAACTCCCGTTGTGTGACTGAAACGATGTTAACAACGTAAGCAACGGTACAGTTATTAATAATAATTGTAAATGTGACCACTTGGGTGGTCAAAATGCAGAACAGTTGTCTTTTTTTTTTTCTCAGTTCGATGACCCGACTGTAACGCGCGTCGGTTCAATTTTGTCATAAAGACAATTACATAACTCTTAATCAATTTTCACGCTTGTTTGACGCCTCGACGACTTTACAAGAGGTAGAAGAATGTAAACGTTATAATCATTTTTGTACTGTGAAATATATTAATTGCAAAATAATTCACTTTTACCCACGCTGGGGTGGTGGTGATTTTTATAAACTATCGGATGGAAGCCATTAAGCACCACCACGTTTTAAACTTTCGAAATATTGTTTAAAATGTAAATCTCTGTAATCGACAATGTTTTTATCTTTCAGAAAAATGTGTATTTTCTTCATTTTTTTTATGTATATTTTCTAGATATTTCCATTCTGCATTCTTAATATATTTTGAGATAGACCTATCCCGTTTTACGCTCCGAAGACCCTATTGAAATTTTATCGATCCGGAGTATTTTCAGAGGACTCCCCGTGTACTTCTTGCATTACACAACATTTTCTTTCTTATTTTTTTTTTTTAGTTTATTTTTTCATTTCTTTTCATCTCGTATACGTCTTACAAAACTTCGACTTTTTTTTTTTCTGTTTATTTTTTCAAAGTCTTCGAGTTTCACAAAACTTTTACAATTTTTCTTTTCTTCTTCTTATAACTTTTTCTCGAATAAAATTATATAATATAATAATTATAAATATTACATATAGGCTATATATATTTTCGGGTATAAAAGTAGAGAGAATTTTGTTTAAACTTCTTCAAAATCTCGCTGCTATTTTACAGATGTAAAAAACAATATAAAAATTTTTTACGGTAATTTAAGATTGTTAAAAGATAAAATAATCAGAAAACAATAAAATCAATTTACAGGTTTTTCATAGAAATAAACAGATGGTATTAAGCTAAGAACAGGTAGAAGTTCGTGATCTATTCAACGCACCCGGAACCGAGTTGACCATTCACGACCGAATAAGATAGAACAACAGAAAAAAAAAATACCATAAAGAAAAAAAAAAAAGGAAGGAAGGTAGGAAGACAAACACATAGCTTAATTTACTATCTGACAAGATATAAAAGAAGGCCGAAAATTAATCCGCACCCTATACTCAAAAAGTTAAATAGCAGGATCCACGTCTGTGATCTGTTGAAGGTCTCCAAATTTATCAGAGCGGTGCCTTGCCTACATTTTAAGTGTTTTTGACCTTCTGGACTTTATAGTCGCACCGTTTTGTTCCCCGACATCTAAAACTAGTTAAACAGCACTTGTTTCCGAAGCGATACAAATGATGGATCTAAACTTTTATAAATCATAATTAATGAGAACGGCATAACAGATAGATGTCGAGATTGCACTGATATCTGTTGCTTATAATCATATATTACATAAAACTCTTCACACCCAACACCAACCAGTAATTCTAGACTTAAAAATGAGTTTAGAATTATAAAACTTCTTGTCTACACTTCCTGAAACGAAGGGTCGAGTAATTAAAATTTATATTATGATTGTTTATTTTTAAGACATGTCGATGGTTACGTATCGTTGAAGGGTTTCAATATCCATTCTCGAGGAAGATTTGGTCATTGACCGCAAAAGTATAGTCGAAAAGGTTAAGTGACAAAAGCCAGATGCGGAAATTTTCGATGGAAATTGTCAATTTAGTCCTTTTTTTATAATATATTACATACTAGAAAGGAAAATCATATATATGACCTGAAATTTCAACGACCTCAAATTCCTTTCTCCTCGTAAACAAACGATTCCTGGAGTGTTTTGCACTTGACACTGAATACGACCCATTAATGTCATTCTAAATTATGTAAAATAATATAAATGAATACTAAAGAGTTATAAATATTTTCGAAAGGAAAAGGATTTTAATCACTTCTACGGAATTAAATACGAAGAACTTACGTGAAACAAAGTGACATTTCTTTAACCTTGCTTTTACAGAACCGTATCTTTTATGTAAACTAGATCAGTAAAAAATGCAACTACGCTCGTATCACGTCTAATTTCCCACGAGTTGTACTAAATATTAAAATTATATAGACTATAATAAAATGTTTTATTCAAAAAAATATATAGATATTTATTTAAATCTTTGCTTATCTGGTCAAGGCTAGATTCAGTTCACTTTCTATTCTTTTGGGCATTTATCCACACCCTCTTGTGACACATGTTAGTTCCTGGTGCATTTTGATTACGTGATTACATTTAATATTAATCTAGAAATTCCTCGAAGAAACAAAACCCGCTTTTGTCTAGTTTTTTTTTTTTTTTTCTCTTATTCTACAAAGTGGAGCATGCTTAAAAATCAAATAATATAGGATCCTAGAGGATTAACCAAAGAGTAATTAAGCAACGATAGAGATGCAATTTGTAGATAAGCTTAAGAATTTATGTTTTCAGTCACGATAATGGGAGTAACTGTATTAAAACAATAGACTGATGAGTGATTATATTTTTGAGAAAGTTTTGTTGGAGGGCTTCCAACGGAGATCGGAATTTGACTCCTTAATAAATCTGCCAAGATTGTATAGAGTAACAATCTCAAGGTTGACCACAATCTCGGATGATGATTATTGTTTCTAATTTTATTATTGAGACGTGCAGACTAGAGAAAGGTTATAACAGTCCTTGATACGCTTAGTAAATATAGTCTGGAGGGAAAATTTTTTAGTAGAAATTTCAAAATTCAAAGCGATGAGCAACCTTGTAAATTTTTTGGTTTAATTCTTATTCCTCGCTAAATGAATAATATCGGGAACAAGGACAATATACCGGAACTGCAGGACATGGGATTTTTGTGCTTCGAGCTATCCAAAAACAGCTGGGAATATTTCCGAGAAACTTCAACCTATTGATTTTTCACAGGTGACCGGGTATTGTCATGCAAATCGAGAAGACGAGAGTCTGTTTACCAATATATATATATATTTCCTAAAATGTCTTTAAAATTTTGAAAGAAACATAAAAAAAAGTGACTTTAGAAGATAAATATACTTACAAAAAGATAATTCAAAGGCAATTATACCAACGACGTTTTGTATTCGATGTTAGATTTATTTACAACCTGAAAGGTCAAGAGGATTGACTCCTTAGTTGCGAGGAAGATTTTCCAGGAAAAACGGGTCCTCAATTTAAGATATAGCCTGTGGGATCACTGACTTCAGTTTTAAATATGAATACTTGTTCAAATATGAGGTATAGTGATTACTAGATGCGCTTTCATCATTAATGGGTACCTTGAATGAACTAAAAGGAAATCTTTTTGTTTTTTTTCTTTCTTCTTTCTTTTCCTTTCTGTCTTTTCCCAGCCTGTATCGCTTCGTGGGATACCGTAGAGAGGAAAAACATTCGAATTAATACTACAGTAAAACGTGATCAGCTGTGAACTACGTGAGGCTCAGTCACGAATTCAATTTGCAGTTGTGTTGGACTTACCAACTAGGCAAATCGAAGATTTAACTCGACTTTTAGAACTTCTTTATGCGCTTCTGGTATCAGTATAAACGATTTTTTAAATATATTTTTTTCGAAAATAACGTCACAATCTTTATGTAATTTAATTTTCTTAAAAAATTATTATTTATATACGCTATATTTATTATTTATATATATGTTATAGATTAAAGTAACGAGTTTAACACCAGCCTTGTTTTCAAGGATTATTCAGAAATAAGCATTATTATTAAATTATACAGAACAACAGGAAAACCAAGAAAAACTATGTATAAGAACTGTAACTACACCTCAGTACGTAAAGAATATGATCAAATTTCTGAATTTACAAGAAAATATTATACAGAACAGATAATATGGGAGAAGGAGTATATAGAAGATGCAAATTACCATAAAAACATTTTGTAAATGAAGGGTTAGACACTTCACTTACACAATACTTAAGATGTGCATCTAGAATGCCGTTTCTTAAAATACAATATTTATAAATAATAAAAGTACAAGTGATAATCTCATCAGACATCGCTATAAATGCATTCATTGTAAGTCAAGCGAGAAAAGTCAAAACTGGTAGTGAAACGTTTGTCCTTTCACTCGTCACGTCGGTCTCAATTCGACATCACGATAGGAGTCAAAATGTCACGAATCGAGATCTAAATAACCTAATCATACATATAACGTTGTCACACTATGATAAAAAGGCTGCGAATGAGGCAAACACTTCCTGCTCTAACTTGACACGTTAGCTATGGGTCAAGTATTACCAGTTTTACAACTCAAGAGAGAAAATGTTAGAAATGGGTTTCGGGGATAGCAAAAGTGTGAGTTAAAAAAAACATATATATATATACAAAGATTACTTGCATTAGTCATTGTAACTTGGCTTTGTTATACACCGCACAACGGGAACTATTCGGCTTTTAGTTTTTACACTTTAAGGATTTTGTTTTGGCGGTCAAGTAAAGGTACACGTGAATGAAACAAAGGAACAAAGGAGGAGCTGAAAGGCCAGCTGCTGCTAGGCCAAGTTATAGACAGGTGGTGGAGAGCAATAGGGAAGAAGAGTAAACATAGACGCTTCCATCAAATGACGCATGTAATGAAGAAGAACAATATGAAAAGCATGTTCTTGTATGACCGCCCACACTGAATCACCGCCCAACACAACATGGTTAATGTCAAGGTTTCTCCGATAGAGTGTTTTTTAAGCCACCGAATATCATTTATCTTTCGTTAAAAAAAATTAAAACTGCTGAAATAGCTCGAAAAATAACTAGTAAATCTCCTAACTTTACCAATTGCAATTTATTTTCTAAAATATTTACTTTTAACCTGTTTACACAGACCTCTCCTCCCCCCAAAAAAACTAAGTTGGCATCTACGTAAAAAACAGAAAAAGAATATTAAAACTTTCTCACCTTTCCAGACTTGCAAGTATGATAGAAGCTTAACTCTGGAATTATATCAGAAACTTCTTCCGGGATGCTCTCTCTGGACGGTGTGACATCACTGTCTACTTCCGTACACGTGCTGACGTCATCGTCTGATTTTTCATCGGAATCAGCAAAGCAATCTAAGAGTAGATTTGATTTTGGCTCCGGCGACGAGTCTGGTGATGACTCTTCATCTTCTCCCAATTTCGACCGATTTATATTGCCAATTTCAACATCAAACGAGTCTTCTTCTAAACAGTCGATAGGGAGAGTGAAGTGTTTTGATTTTTGATTATCATCACCCGAATTCGTTACTTCATCCATTTGATTTATCTCCTTATCTATTTTTGACTCCAATATTTGATTATAAGAATTCTCCCAGCTCTCATCGTTGTTCTTTACATCATCACAATCTTTATTATCTTCAGAACTTCTCACTAACTCACTCTAGAAGAGGGAGGAAAACAAAAAAAAAAAAAAAAAAAAGTTATCGTGGTTAAAATTAACTATAAAGTAACATTACGAAGTTAAAATGGTAGACGTAACGATCGTTAACTCTTTTATAGTTCCAACTTTGTGATACTTTCTTCCTTTCTACTTTTCGATTGTATACATTATCGAGTGATGGGCCCCCTTCCAAATGACAGGTAATATAACGATGGCGGAAATAATGGGTCACCTTTGCTTGTCTGTTTGCAATTAAGACGTAACGGAGTAAAGATTGTCACCGCTAGCAGGTGATAGGATGGAAGAAACAGGAAAAAAAATAAAGGAAAATGATCAAATGTAGAAATAAAAAAAAAAAAACAAGACACAAGTCTAAGTGTCACGATCCGGAACAGGTGTTTTGATTTTCTATTTTTCCTTTTTCAATCGTTGTTTTCTCGTTATTTTACACCTTTAAATCTCTTAATTATAACACGCGAAATATATATTTTTTTAAATCTAATATTTAAACATATTTTTTAAACATTTTATAAAATCAACGGAAGTGTTTCTTTACACACACAAACCAAAAAAAAAAAAATAAAACCTTTAATTACACAAACACGTTACATAAATGACTATTATGAATAAACAGAAATCTATTGTAATAAAAATTTCTCGACTCCACCCAATAAACATGATACTTCAGAATTCTTTTATGTTATTATTTTATATATAAGTTCTCTCTTACTGAATATTCAAGAATATGTTTTATACTCAAACAATACCTGTTGAATATTTAAGAAACTATTAAGATGCTCTTCAACACTTAAAAAATGTCAATAAGTAATACTTTTATAATACTTCTCATACTAAAGAAGAAAATATAATGTAATTATTCGGAACTACTCTCTTATGAATATTATATAAATATAGAAAAAGTCATTTTAACACCACAGAAATTAATATAAAACATTATAATAATAGGAAACTATCTCCATTACATATAACCCATTAGACTAATGAATCGTTTTTAATCATTTCCAATAAACCCCCAATTATTTTTGACCTCTATAAACATCGACCACTCTGAAGACCCCTAATTTAATATAGAATATCCTAGAACAAAAGTATCATTACAAAAGTAGAAGCGTTATATTCCTATGAAATCATATTATATTATTTAGCCTATATATTTATCTTGTATAGATTGCAAGCCACTTTTAAATATACCAGGAAATATAATAATAATAATAGAACGTTAATATTTTATATAATCACGATATAAATGTATTATATAAATTTTAAAATGATTCATATGAATGTATTGTGTTATAAAATCGTTAGTAACGCTAATAAATATGACATTAAATTAATTTATTATAAAATAAATCAATAAAATATGTCCACATTAAATATTATAGGATTTTTTTTTTCAAATATTTTCCAAATAATCATTCAGTAAAGAGGACCAGCAGGATCAAACAGGCTATCTTGGCTTATATAGGAACACAGAAGTAGTCTTTTAAATATTAAATTTAAAAAAACAATATATATGATTTTAGAAGAAAGAATAATTTAAATACATGATAGAAATTCTATATAACATTCATAAAATCCAATAAGAAAGAATTATCGTGAAATAATAATAAGAGAATTATAACTGTGACCCTATTCAAGCCAATGTGTCAAACCTGCTATTGGATATCTTGTTTATTTTATCCCAAGATCTATTGGGGTTGAGGGTTCTTTAACATAAAAAAAAAAGAACCCAACACGAATTGTGTAGGCGACAAGTTCAATTTTCACTTTCGATTATCCAATTGTTTGGATCGATATTTGTCTAAACGTCTTATTTAAATTTCAATTTAAATTAATATCCGATCAAAAGCGATTAAAATTTTCATCATAGACAATTAATTTCCAATAGAAATATTTAAATTAAAAACAGATGGAGACGTGACATAATTTATTTTTATTTAATTATAGAAAAATTAGTACAAATTAGCAAAACAAACTCTAATCAATACTACGATCGAACGTACCTGAATTTCAACTTGGTGTTCTGAATTTTTGCATGACGATAATGAAGATGTCGTAGAATTTGACGTCTCTTCTTCTGCTTCAACTCTGTTTTTTAATTCCACAATTCTTGTCAAATTGTGAACAGAATTATTCGAATTAGTACAGTTATTTGTTTGGTTAACCAATATTTCTTTCGACATATCACAGTCATCATTACTCCTAAGAGTTTCTGGAATTGATTCTATCTTTGGACGGTTCTCCTTTGTTGATATGTCTAAAGAGCACTTATCATTAGATGTATACAAAAAAGAATCGTCTAAGTGTACTTTTTTGTTAATTATTGCATCATTTTCAGTAGAAATGTTTTCGTTTGAAGATAAATCATCTTCCTCTTCATCCGTACCAATCTGGATACTGTCACATTTATAAGACCTGGAGCCAATTTCTGATTGTTCTGTAACTAAATTTTCTACTTTATCACTAAATTTCGTTATTTCTTGTCTTGCAGATTTATCTTCTTGAATCTGTGAAGCATTCTTATCTGGTTCCGACATATAATCATCTTGGACATCACTAACAGAATGATTGGACATTAATGTATTTAAATTAATTGATGATGGTGATTCGGATCGATCGTTACTCTTGCCATCATCTTCACAAGGAATGGATAAGAAAATGTCTTCTTCTAAATCATCAGAAGCGCAAGAATAATTATGGCATGACGTAGGCGAGTCACAGTAAAGTTTTTCAGGAAAAATACTTAAACTCTTATCGGATTCGTCATCGTCGGTGCTAAAGATCGAATCGATATCGAGTTTAGATTGATCATTAACTTTATGCTCAATCATTTTAGTCTGTTCTATACTTTTCGATGGTTCATCTAAGGTTGGAGATTCTTGAAGGCTCCCCGAAGAGTTACTTTTAGTGATTGACTTTTCGTCTACGTAAAGAACGATAGGAGCTTGGTTGTAAATCTCCTGTTCTGTTATCTTTACTGATTCCAACTCCCCTTCGATTTTAGGACATGTGCTTCGATCATCATGTATGAGTTCACCTTTAGAAGTCGGTTCCCTCTGCATTGTTCTCTGCAATAATAATAAAAAAAAAACATCTGTTAATTACTAGCAGATGTTCTTATTAACTGACAGTTAAAATACAAATGTTACATTTCTATGGAAAAATATATAATATTTTAAACTATAGAACAGTTACATAACTTAATTTATTCTTTATAAAACATTAATCTTTGTAAGATTCGTAAGAAATATGCAATTAATTATAACCTACAATGATTATTAATTGAAAAATGAATTTCGTAATCGGCCTAAATTTTCCAAACTGATCGAGTGTGTCCAGAAAACTTTAATAAAACCTACTTATTTAACGAGTTAACAAATTTTTAAATATATAAATTATTCAAGTAACAAATTATACGTTAAAAATCTTTAAAAAGAAAGAAAAAAATTCAGCAGAAATCTGAAACTTTCCTGTAAAGAATCAATTACGCATAACACAAGAAAGAATTAATGCACATCTAACGAGGATCATAATTAGATTTTCGTCTTAATGCGACTTTAATTGATCACCTCGTACTACTTACAGCCATTTAGAAACGTTTTAAGTAAAGTAAATATACGTCAACCAAGTGATTTTTCCTACTTACAAGAAGCAGCTCGGACTTGTTTTGTCAAGTAAGCATCTTTACAACATCTACGTCGAAGGATATGTCGAATTTGATGCCCATTCACGTGCAGGAATTACGAGACAGGACCCACATAGAGCTAGTCGAGGGGGTAAACAATGAACCGTCCCGTCTCCCTTGCTGATTAAGCACCGTCTTGCAACCTTGCACTGTGTGTGTGTGTTGTGTGTGTGATCTGAGATACGTGAGTGTAACAGAAAAACTAGGCCATGTTCCCTCTTCGTATCGGGTGCACGTAAGGCGATATCGCGTTTTTCCGGTGACGAGATGCGAGAATGGAAGGTGACGAAAACTCAAAGAAGAAAGAAAAAAAAAAAAAAAACACAGCAAATTACAAACCAGTACAGGCACACGACTTCTGAAAACCCTCATACACAATGATTTTGCAGATTCTTCGTCATTTTACGCTGATTCTGCAAACGTTACGTAGTATATATAATACACATAAAAAGTTAAATATATTATATATAAATATATATAGATTAAATATAAGCTAATTTTGATTTTAAAATCAATTGGAAAAATTCGAAAAAATAAAGTTTTGAACCAGGAAGAGAATATTTGGAATAATTTCTCGCATGCACAAACTCAGTACAGGAGTGAAGTATACAGTTTAACCGGTACAAAATTTTTGCTATATACGGTTGTGCAATCAATCGAATAGAGAGGTAACTTAAAAATAGTAATATGAACAAATAATGGTAAGCCAATATATTATAGTTTTTTTTTACATTCCGTTTTTCCTTGCGGATTGTTCGACATTTCCGGAATTCCGACCGAGAAAGTGAGCGTAAAAATACTATAAATTTAATAATTATAAAAAATAAAATTTATATATTTAATTCGATATTATTTTTTAAATATTTTAATTAACGTAGTTGTATTTTAGCATTAATCATTATACATTTTGTATACTCATTATAACGTTTGCTGTTTTACTTAATATTATGCTTTCTGTACAATTTTTACGCAATTTAATCATTATAAATATAGAAATTATTCTATTTATTTTACCCGTTATTAAATTGGTAAATTCATATATTTTTACGTAAGATTTTCCTTGCTTTATTATGAATTCATAAGGCATTGCAGAATATATTGTTTCACGCACACCATGAACTTACATGTTATACTTTTCCTGCTCAAACTTACAACCTACTTATGCTCAATTATGTAAGTTAACAATTACTTCACATTCTTACCATGTAAAATAATATCTTACTCAGCGGGCTCCGTGTGTAATTCGATAACTTACGATTTTATTTGTACCCATTTTTTTAATGTTAATACGGTACTTTGCCTGCTCACTAACTTAAATCCGAGTGAGCACGCAGGATACGATACTGGTTTGCTGTATAAGCTAGCAAACTAGGGCATTAATTCTACACAATGAACATGAAAAATTAATACCTTACTGTACTGTACATATATATTGTGAAGGTTGCATTCCAAGTTGCACGGTTATATATTTAGTTTAACGGCTTTAATGCCTCACTTTGCATGCTAAACATACGCTTAATGTTCATGCAACAATGCATTGCTTTGTTTTCTAAATAAATCATAATGTTAAATTGTACATTTACAGGTATTAATTAATATTTTTTCTACGTGTTTACGATATAAATTTTAATATATTAATATTTTTTTTTAATGTAATTTAATACCCATCTTTGTTCATTATATCATTTAACACTACTTTGCATGATCTTATGCTCGCAGATTTGTATGTAAAAACCCAATTAAAATATTAATTTTGATAATTTTTTCGATTTATTTTTATAATTAGTTTATTTATTTCGATTTTTATCAATCATTATCATATTTAAATGCCATAATTTTCCTACTCGTTAGAAAAAGGTTAAATATGTCTTTCCATTCTTTGTTTGTAGAAACTGTTTCTTTGTCTCGAAGCCTTACTTTTTACTTTAATTATAGAACTGTTCACGACACGGAACATTAAACCAAACTAATTACGTAATGTACGAGTTAATCAATCAGGTTTACAAGAGCAATCCTTCTTTAAAAAAAATAAAAGAAAAAGATAATTAACGTGTTCGAAGATAAACTATAACCAGATTAACTGCTTTTTACAATTGTTAGGTTTTCTAAATCATTCGTTCATACCATCGATTTTAATAAACGTGACACTATATATTTTACACTCGTGACGTCTTTTAACACTTGTATAACCTCACTACTCTTACGTCAAACACTACGAAGCGTGTTTAAAAACGTGAATTTACATATTGTTAATGCGTAATTTACGAGAAAAACTTAAAAAATATATATATATTTTTAAAGTTCTGTAGTGTAGAAAACATGCAAAAAAAATGACAAATATATATATATATATATTTCCTGCTAAATGGCTTCTCTTGTGTCTCTCAGTCACGCTTCGTGTAATCCTTACCCGCGTGACTTTAACTTACTCTCCCGTGTAAAGATCGTGACTTGAAAAGATGACTCATGCCCGATAAAAATAGGTCTGTAACCATCATGCGAAAGGGAACCTTCCAAATTTTATTTTTTTATTTTCCTCCAAGATCACCCAGGAAGGTAGACTACCAGAAAATGAAGACTGTGTGTGTGTGTGTGTGTGACAGTAAGCATTTTTGATAATGTCCACCATAATTTTCTACTAGTCAATTATTGTTTCGTAAAGGAGTAATTATAAAGTTAGAAACTTTATAATGATAAAGACTTTATATTTAATTATTAGATCGTAATTCTTGATTATGAGATTAAAGTTAAAATTCTTGCCTCGAATCATAAATTCGAATTTACAACTCATAATTATATTAAAACTGCATTGAGTTGTGCTTAAAATAATCTGTTTTTTTTTCCAGAAATGTTGTAAAATGTATCAAATTTTAGAGATTTATAAGAGAAATTCCGTAAAAAAGAATTTATTATAAGAAGAGAAAGTTTAGAAGTGTATAATAATTTTAAGATATTAAACACACAAATTAGCCTATATATTAATTAAATTTTAAATGATTGTATTTATTTAAAAAAATATACTCTCTGGCAATTCTTTTATAAAAAAATCTCAGAAAATAGAAGATTTTTTCACAAAAAAATCCATTACTAATACACAAAATGGAACCGATATCGCATCACACGTTTCTCTTTCAATCTTAATGATATTTTGATGAGTTTTCTATATATATTTTTTAAAATTTTCTCACTCTAAACGAATAAAAATATTCATTTTTTTATAATACAATGTTTAAAATTTTAATATTTATAATAACATTTTATTTATTTATTTATTTAATCGTGTTCTCTGCAACTCATTTAGAATTCATAACCATAAACAACAAAGAACTTTCAAGATCATGAAATGTCATAGAAGAAACGAGTATAAAATGTAATTATATATATATATATATAAAGAGATTAATATAATAAATTTTAGAGTAATAAATTGCATTATCACGAAATTATCTGTAAAGAGTGTTACTCTGTTATTATCATTAGGATATTTTATTAAGGAAAATTAACCTGAATATATGATAGATAACAAGACTTTTCCTTAAAGCTTTCTCACTTTTTATTGTTGTTATTGTTTTATTTCTTTTTTAAATTAATAAAAAATTTCGTTCTTGAAATGTTTAATCTGAAAACACTTCAGATTTCAGGCACTACTTTAAAGTTTCTGAAAAATTTTTCAGTAGAGATTATCATCAAGTTTATTGTTACAAAAGTTTATTACTTTTTTTTTTTGAAAAATCTCTTGAAATTTTTAATATTTTTTCTGTAAAATAATCTTCTTCAGAGGTAAAAAAAACAGTTTCGTATCTTCAGTATATTGATTTTCCTTCATAATTTTCTGAGAAAAGAAAAAGGAAAGCAATACGTAACTGGGATAACATTGGAAACTGTATTGGGAATTCGGAGTAACTGGAAAAACGATATGAAATTATGTGAATATCTACGAGATAATTTATGAAATTTCTATAAAATTTGTATTTACAATAAGAGTAAGATCAGTAAAAGCAATTTGAATCAATCTTAAAATGATTTATAATGATGCTTCGATGATGAAACCATCCACGATGATAATTATATGTATTATAATGGAACGTTTGTTAAACATTAAAAATTGCTAAAGTTTATTAAAGTGTTTATCATCATTATATTATCTATACCAACACTTTTATAATGTTGCAAGCATGAAAATGCTCATCTTAACGTATAGATATGCTTAAGACATTTAAACATTACGAAGATTTTCGAAGTTGAAAACGTAAAAATTACAAAAATAACAGAAAAATTGTTCAATTTATAATAAAGGAAACCATCCTTATTACCTAAGTTTCTTCTTTTACTTAATAGTGAAACCACAACACTCTCAATTCCTTCTCGACAATATACAATATGCTATTAAGATTTAAATTTGATATAAAATTAGGGCATATATATACAAATCTATAAAAAGTATTTTTATTATTATAAAGCAGATTTTTCCTTTAATTTCTCACTATAAATGCTTTACGTATAAGCCTAAACTCTCTTATCAAAGGGAAAATCTGTTGCTAAATTTCTAAGTTCTATAGATTTCTACATTGTTACAGTTACGAAATATGAAAGAAAAACGTATTTTTATAATGTCGACAAATTTAGAAAATGTAAATTTAAATGGGAAATTGATGAAGAAATATTTTACTGTATTTTTTATATATATATATATGTAGGAAGATTGCATGGATCAAAGAGGAAGAATCCCTTATTTGCATGAGGAGATTTTATGTGGATACAACTGGAATTTCTTTCATATGCAAATTACATTTGTCGGTATACTATCGAAAATTTTGTAAACGGTAATGACAAATTAGCAGGGGGAAAAAGCCACTATCTACACATTTAACTGATGTAAATGAATCGCCGTTCGATGCAAGTAAATTGATGTAAATTACAGTAAATCCTATTTTTCTCTATTGGACTATCGCTAGAATAAATTAACAATCTTCTATATATTTTTTAAATCCTATAAATACTAAAATTGCTTTATTTTTTTTTACAAAATATTTAGCTTTTCCTTTCTTAAAAAAAATCGATATTAAATGAATAAATTACAGTCGAACCTCCAATGACGGCCACCTGTAACAGCGGCCATTTTTTTTACGTTTCCGTCAGTGGCCGTTGTTTAGAGATATAAATATAAATTAAATTTAAAGAATTAATTTAAATTTCATTTGATTTTAATATCAGTTTACACCTTTCTAATTGATATTGCTTACAATTATAGGATTAGTAATAAGTTTCTGGAGCATGTTTCACATGGCTTAAAGTTCAATTCGTTGTATCGTTTAATTAGAGTTTTTATATGTTTAATTTAATTATAATTTAAAAACAAGCTGTAATTCTAAAATTTTACAGAATTAACAATGAATAAGAGGAATTTTCTTCTTATTCATTGTTAATTCTGAGAGAAAAAGAAGAAAAAAAGAGGAAAAAGAAACCTTTAAAAATTGTATATATATAATAGAAAAAGCCATAAAAATCATTTAAAATCGATCAAATAAAGCAATAAATTTTATAAATTGAGTAAAAAAAATTTTTTTATAGGAAACAATAAATGTTTCTTAGCAACTTTTTGATAAGAAAGACAAATAATAGTGCTTATATAACTAAATAAATGAAATAAAGTAGTGTCTTATCGACTTATAGTTCCACCGGTTTACTCCACTACCCTTTTCTGAAATGCCCATGGCTAAGCCATAGAAATTTATTGTACAGAAGCTATTGTGGCCATCGAAGCCAATGCAAGGCTTTCAGAAGACAAACACAGAAAATATAGATGTTAACATTAAGCTTATCCATAGAGGACGATTCTGCAATGTCGAGTGCTTTACTTATATAGTATGAGCTGTCAGCAATGTTATAATGTATTAAACATTATAAAACTTTCTATAAATAAATTATATTTGTATAAAAGTATAAATCAGATATAATAAACAAATTAATTCTTTTAATTATAATAAATATATCAAGGTGTAAAATAAGATACAGATGTAACTGTATAACTAAATCATATATCAAAAATAAATTATTATTATTATTATTATTATTATTACTAATTGTATGCGATGTAAACTAATATTACATCCAATAATTTAATTTTAAAGTATTTTATTTACTGTAAATACCGGTTTATATAAATTACAGTGTTTACAAATTGATTAGACTTATAACCAGTAAATATTTTCATATTTTATAAAGTTTAAACTCGATAAAATGAGCACATTAGCGGAATTTTATTGAGAAAAATCTTTAATATCTTTTGGTAACACCCGAAACTAAAACTTTGGAATATGAGTTTACAGATTGAGGACTCTTGCATCTCAATTGTATTGTGAACCATCTGATGAAGCTGTCAAGAAGTTAGACGATTGAAGAAATGAATTCTACTACAGAATGCAACATCAATCAACTTGGCAGTATAGTAAAGTATCCCTTTAACACTTTGGTAGATTACAAAACAGATATTCAATCCCCAACTGAATTTGTTACATTTTACAAGGTTCATTTAAAATGCATGAATTAAATACGCGCTTTATTTATATTTAAGAGAGAGAGGGGAAAAGGGAAAAAAAATTCGTTTTTGTCTCCTATACCCTTTACCGACCTCCTCTTTGTCCTTCTCCAAGAAAGATGAACTCTTCCATTAATTGTATAATAATATTCCACACACGAATTTCAAAGGTTTCGCCGCATTGTTAACGAATGGCTTAAGTAAATTGAAGCAGCGCTTACTAATTAAAGTAAGGGGTAAATTATAGTAATTTTACGAATAATGTGAATAGTTTGAAGTAAGGTTGTGTGTATAGTGTCAACAAGAGCAGGAAGGGGGAGCCACCGGTGTCGCACCACTCCCAGATCCGTGTGGCTTGCCGGGTCAACGAACCGCCAGCAAAGATGGAGGAGGGTAATGGTCTGGCACTCCTCAAGGTCTATGGGAAAGTCGCACTTGTCTCCATCTCTTGGCCATACGATTCCTTAGAGAGAGGAGCATTTTATTTATACTTCAATAGATTCTACATTGCGCAGCCTTCGAATATAAATCGTTCGTTTCCTGGATCTTCTCTTAAAACACCACCGCACGTCTGAATGCATTTAAATCTATTAATTCCAAGGTTAGGCTTTCGTACCTCTGACAAAACAATGATACAGATTGCAACTCGACACCCTATTTACTAAAATTAGGCCAAACTTCTTTAAAGGGGTGGAGTCGAGTTGTCAACAGCGGATCACACAGTCAGAGCAGATAGTCGCGTACACACGTTCACGTCAATGAAAGTGGAACTGGCACATCACATATAACAATTGTGGGTCTGCCGATCTTGTTTCTCTTACTGTCTACCCATTTGAGGGTGGAGTAGTCACGTGATTAGGATTGTTTTCGATGACATTTACTTTCCTGACCATGAATTACAGTTAAACCCACCCGAATAATAACTATAATTTAATATGCTTTTATTGAAGTAATGTCGGTAATAAATAAAAGAATGAGAGTCGTTGATAAGGTAATTATACTATCGTAATGTTTTAAATGGGGAATTTTTCAAATCCGCATTAATTAGCTTTGCCAAAGATGAATTGTCCTTCAGATTATCTCGTGTGAGAATTTCAATTTATATTCTAAATGCTTCTCGGTTAACGAGGTATGGCCCAAACGTGATAAAATTCATCGCAGTGAATTGATAACCTAGAAAAACAAACGTTTCGGATAATTCCCAAAGCTAACAATAGTGTTCCTGTATAGTAATTATAGAAGAAAATACAGAAAAAACAGCGTTTCAACATCTGAAGATAAACCTGTGATTCTATTTCTCAGCACCTATCTACTTGGTATTCCAGATAAAGAAAATAATAATCATATAGTAGTGGTAAAATATCCGGTTTACCTTCGAAAGCAGGAAGGAAGCTCATAGATCCACTTCGGCATAAAATACGATGATTTTTAAGTCTCGAGTGTCTTTACTCAATACATTATTATAGGTTTATAACTATAAACAGTGTGAATTACATATTGTATATGATAATCTATGGCGATACCCGATACATATTAAGTATCCTTAGTACGAGGTGTGACTGAAACAATGAAGAGGAACAAGCACGACACGAGTTGACACTAACTTCGGTGTATGCTTTGTGTTCTACGAGAGTTCAGATGTGTTTATTTAGTCGATGTGTCGTGAAAGGTGATGTTGAGAAAATGGGAGAGGTTAGAGGGCCTTCAACACGGTTCACTGCCCCTCGTAGAACATAGATTCGGAGCGACACGATAGGAAACTGGTCTTTCTACCCTTTGCAATGGTTAATTTAGTTTGAAAGAAATCGCATTAAAGCCAGCCGACTCCTTATCTAAGGGGTGCCTCTATAACGGTTTGGTTAATGCTTAAGAGCTAAGCTTTCGCCCGAATAGATAATGTAAGCTGTGATAAAATTAACGAGAATGACCTTTTCTCACATTTTGTGCCACTTCGTGTTGCTAATAAACCTTTTTCTAGGTTTTAATATCGCGTTAGATGCGAGTATGAAGTCTGAGAAAGTCGGTAAAGTTGCATTTAGGATGCTACATGACTTACAAATTAACCTCGAACACCTTTTAACGGTCCCGGCCGAAGGATATTTTAAACTTGTAAAACGGACATTTGTATAAATTCAGGAAATATCACCCAAAAGTCATAATTGAATTTTCTTGTTTGCAGTAAGAAAAAAAAAAGATGAAATCCGCCGAATTATATATAATTCCACGCTTCCTATCTGTATTCACTTAGATAAAATGTCCTATTAAGCAAGTGCATTCAGTTATTTTTTCCTCTAATATTTCAACATTTAGATAATGTCTGTTGTTTCATCCAAATCTACTTGATGGATGTTCTTGATGATGTAGTAGACTTGGCCAATTGCTTTTTAATCTAAATCTTATCTCCATAGAATATAAATACATTTTTAGTCTTTGAAAACAAACATAAACCTATATTTTAGTATATAATCCGCTTAAACGTAGCCATTTTTTGCACTCGATTATCAATTTAGCAAAAAGTAAGATATAGATTTTCAACAAAGCCATACTTTGTTGACTTAAAAATCATTCATTTGAAATCCTTTAATATAGAACTTTATCAGATATCGATAGAAGAGTATACATTCCATTCACGTAGTGTGCAATAACTGACCTAGTGTGAAGAAAAAAATAGGTTCACACCCAGCTTTTAAGGTCACGATTCACTTCAATGCTTTTAATGTAATTCTTCAGATAATATTAAAAGCAACGTGCTTAGAATAATTTACACTCGATGATTGTTCATTAACAAACTACACTATTAAGTTATTTAATGTAGAAAAGGTGTAAATTCTCATCTGTAGAGTCCCACTTTAGGGAAAGCATACACTTACAACATTATAGTACCTGTAGCTGTTCCCTCCTCATTAAGACCTCTTGGTATATAAGCAAATAGGTTTTTAGAACTTGCTAATGATGACATTCTTCATTAATTAGGAATTAGCTTTAAGTTCAACATTTCTTCTCCTCGTTTCCCCCAAATGTGCTATAAATCACCCCCGAATACACAATGGATCCACCTTGCCTTCAGGTAGCTGCAGCAACGACCCTTAATCAACCAGCCCAGTCGTAGAGCGATAAGAATAACAATGGAATAAGTAAACTATAAAAGATTAGAAGTCAAACTTATGGGTTAACGTAATACATACGTGCCGCAGGACGAACAATAAAATCCAGAACAGAAGAGCTTCAACCATATTGCAACAGTACAGAAGAGCGATCTGGAATAATGGCACTCGTGTGTCACGAACAGATGTTCAGCCGATTATACACTATAAAGCCTTTGAAGCGTATATTTGTCAGATGAATTGGACAGTTTCGTCCGTACAAATAAAGATATCAAAACGTATTCACGTGTATATATAACTCTAAAGATGATATACAACCGAGAAGCTAGCCGTTTAATTAATAAATGTTGTGACATTGCACACTTGGTATGTAACGGTGGCATGTTGTATCACCCCAAGTGGTATCTCTCAGACATTATCGACTGATACAAGACACGCAAGGAAGATGAAGATGCTGATAATTTTTATAGATGTTCACACAGGAAAGAACCTTTTTTACTTTCTCAAATCTAGTTCGCACTATCTAATCATAGTTAATTAACAAGACGTTCTAGACACGAAAACAAGCGGTATGATAATTAAACCCTTTTGATAAATTACATTAGTTAGCATGGATTAGTTCCGTTCTGATTAAGAAATATTTTGCATAAATTTATTTTAAATCGATGAAGGTTCCTTTGCTGATTTTTTTAATTCTTTTTTCTTTATTGTAATGGGACGAGTTTAAATTTAGTTAATGCTTGACATGAAGGAAGTTCTTTAAAATATCCTGTGATGATTTATGAGGAGAGATTATAGATAAGAAGAATTTGTAAAGCAATATCCAAAAATAATATGCAAAATATGTCATTTTTATGTTTAAATTATTATTATAATAATGTAAAATATATGAAGTTCGGATATTTTCGGTGCAATTAATATTTTAAATCTGTCTACAAAACTGAATTTTATATTAAATTTATTGTTATATCTGATAAATTACTTAACTTAATACATGTAATATAAATATATACATACGCAAGTACGCCATCTTATAATGTTATTAAGCATATAAACCAAGAGATGAATTGTCTGCATCCTCGTTGCATGAAATTCTGTGTACATATTGTATAATATATATGTTTAGAGCTTATATTTATCGAGGAGGGTCATTTTTTATAGCTTTTTTTTTGTATGTTGACATGGTTATGTGTCATCTAGAACATCTCGAATCCTTCTTTGTAACATTGATGCAACGTCAGTACAAGTTATAGAAATCAATCCTATTTATAAATAATTATCCGGATGGTTTGTCGAGCCTACGCTTATAGTCAATTATATAAAATGACAAAAGGAATTTCTCATAAATTTCTTGTATTTAAGTAAAATTTAGACGTTTTCGTAATGTTTAACTAGAGATTTACGTGCTATGAACAATGGAGGTTATATGATTAATCGATGATTATCGGATCCATATCAAAGCAAATTAGATAAGCAATTAATGTCATATATTTTGGCTGTTTTTATATACGTAATTGTTATATTGAACTAATAAACTAAAGCAGAATGGGAGGATACAGGTCATAGTTACCTGCTTGTTAACATTATAATTTATGGCTCTTCTATTAAATTTTGATTAATGAATAAAATAATAGTTATAAGCAATGTATTGATGATTTTTAAAATAATTTCGTACATCAGGAAAAATTAATTTTTACGTAAAAGAGCTGTCGATTTTGCTGGAAAGCAGATTCGTCTGCAGGAAAAGTCACCCTGTAGGGGTTATCGAATTTTTAAGCTATTTTTAAAGATACTCGAATGACGTTCTTAAGCTGCAGATTTTTTTTAGAACGTTAATGAAGGTCGGCATAACGACACACCCTACAGAACTATAGCATTTTATGGTAATTTCCATTATTTACTCCAGACTGATTTACGATAGAGTAAAGGAACGTTACCTTGGCAACGGTATCATGTACAAAGTGGAAACGATGGGTCGATGGCGGTTGCACAGCAACCTACTAACCCCTAATACAGCACACAACTGGCACTGACACTAAAGTAATTCGGATAGAGTAGAAACTTTAACGTAAAAATTGAGTTTGTATCGGCTAGAGAATTCTCTAAGATTTATTTTCACCAGAAACTAGATAAAAAAACACGTTGGGTGAACTTATCGACACGTGACAGGATTTATTTCTTCCATACTTTACTCCTTTATATCACAGAAAATTCAGAATTAAAAGAAAAATGAAAATAAAACTTCAAGTATAAGAAAAAATAACATTCTTTTTGCTATATTAAGTGTAGAATTCGAGACAAAGATCTAACTAGCAAACACCGAGAATATTGTTTTATTGCTGCTTAACAAGCAATTACCTGTCAAGTAGGGATTTGAGGAAGATATCCTCTCCTTAATTCAATCTAAAACTACCCAGTTTACTCGTTATATATCCTGTCAAGACGATTTAAGTAGAGTGTATATCTAGAAAGCGGGACAAGACTAAAAGCTCTAAGCGAATTACAACGAGCAAAGAAAGGTCTCACCTTTTGGTTGGTCACATGTCCGTACATCATCTTGATAAAGGCATGCCACATAAAAGTAAACATAGCTAAAAAGAATCGTATGATATCTGATGTCACTACCATGCTTGCAGTAAGGTTCAGATGGTCAGAAAGCGTTGCTTGTCTTCCTCCACCTTCTCTGTCTGTATTGATTTTTTGTAGTGGTACAAGTCGGCAGTTCTAACCAATATGGCCGTCGTCTAGAGGTCCAAGGCCCTTCTACTCAGACAGAATGGCATATTTTCGTAAATTCAAGCTCGTCACGTCTGGCATTTCCTTTTTTACAATCGAAAGACGAACAAATGTCGTAATTCAAACAGGGGGGATTTTTATTTATTATCTTAAAATTCTGTTCTTGTGATTTATGTTAAATTACTCCACTCGTCTATATTATGAATGAGTATTGTTTAATGGTGTCTACAGAAGGGAATTTCTTTCTTTCTTTCTTTTTTTTCTTGTTTTCTTTAAGAAATATCCATTTATAACGTGTCAATAATGACAATTAAAAGAAATTTGATAGAAAATACTACGTATGTTATACATAATGCTTAATAAACATTATTCCTGGAGACAGAATACAAGTTTTAATCCATAAATCGAATTTTTGCGATATTTTTAGCGCAACTTATGATCGATAAAATAATATTCTAAAGAAATATTCAACGAAATTTAATAATATTTTTTTTTTTTAATTTTTATACAAAAAAAATTAATTTAATAAACTTAAAAGTGCATTGAGCCATTCTTTAATTGCAAAGATACGTTGAAATGAATAAATAATATAATAATAATCTGTTAATAATTTTTAAATTTATCATTTATTCATCTTCTTTCATCTGTAAAAGTAAAATCAATTAAAGATTCTGTGAAATTTCGAGATAAAAATGCCAGGTATGTATCGATCGAGACTTGAAAAATTGTCTTTTTTTATGAGTTAAAACATTAAAGTATAACTAAAATATATTATTAATATTAATTAAATAAATAATAGATTTTAAAAGATTACTTTTTGTATAATTTATAATGTGTTGTATAGATTAAACACACTCACATATAACACTGATAAGCTCTGATCCATCCATATGAGATCGATGCATCAGAGCTTATCAGTATAGACCTATATATATATATATTTTTTTAAATTTTCTTCAAAAATATTCTAAATATATAAAATCTTTTAGAATTTAATAGAAAAAAAAAAATTTGCCATCTCACAAGGATGCTTCAGAGCTTATAAATTGTATATATAAATGTTTCAATACATACTTTATAAATCATACAAAAAGCAATTTCTAGTTTAAAATGTTATAAAATAAGAAACTTGAAATCAATATATACAATATAAATTTTCAATTTCTTTACTTTATGACATTTTAAACCAAGCTAAAAAGACACACATCACCATTCTAACCTAAGTGACGATGCTTCTAACTTACTGTTTATACGAAAAGAATATTTAAATATTTATTAATATAATTTTTAATATTTCAATATAATCTGTCTGTCTGTCTGTTCTGTATTCACTTATCACCAAATTTTTTATGATTAGGACCGTTTGGAATACATAAGCTACCATAAAAACTCGATACTCCCTCCCCTGATTTCCATTAATGTTACTACAGTTTCCATTAACGTTATTAATATCAACGACAGCTTAATAAGTAGACATATCGAATTCGAGTTATAATGTATCATAAATTTTCCTGTTGAATTCTTACCCCTTATAGACTCGTCATTATTAAAAACATATACAAAGTTTGTAGTCCAGCTAAAAACAAATAAAATTTTTATCAATATAATTATATCAACGATCGAAAAATATCTATAAATATTACATTTAAAATATATTTTTCCCAATATAAATAGTACGCGATAGCACTATCTATCGAGGTCAGATCATAGGCCTACTATACAGAATGCAACATCAATCAACTTGGCAGTATAGTAAAGTATCCCTTTAACACTTTGGTAGATTACAAAACAGATATTCAATCCCCAACTGAATTTGTTACATTTTACAAGGNTATATTTTACTTTTTTTTTTTCTAAAATTTTAAGCCAAAAACAAAGGAAAGTTTGTTGTAAACGAACGTCACCCATACTGTCAATAAACATGAAATTTTTTCTGTAACATGAAAAGTGATTGATCGATTTAAAAAAATATTGTGACAGAAGTAAGAGGAGAAAAAGAACTTCCTCGATCGAGTTACAGAATGACAAAAAGTAAAAAGAAAATAATTTAAAAAAAAGGATATTTTTAATTAATATGTAGCGCTGTTTATTAATCAAATCGGGAATGACCGGTCATGTGAGATGTCAGAATTTTTTTTTCCAACTATCAATTATCGTATCAATATATTAAAGAAAGTTGAGAATGAAGGTGAATGGCATTCAGATTATCATCGAAAGGAAGTTGATAAAACAATTGATTTCATCTTATATCTTGTTTTACAATCGTGGAAATGATATTTAATTGAATATGGTCTTGCATGTTTAATCTTTACTTACAAAATAAGTTCTCATTAAAATATAAATAAAGATTTTTCTAAATTCTCTAAGCATTAGAGAGCTTTTTAAAGATTTTTAACTTTTTTTTTTAATTTTTTAAATTAACATTCAGATAAAATATGTACAGATTTCAATGTTAAATTCTAAGGAACACCAAGATGAATTGGAATTTTGTTTCTCCAGTTTTAGACTTTAATGGATTTTCATTAAGTTTTTTTTTTTTTTTGCTGTTATATAAAATAAAAAATACATAATTTGCAAAATTTAAATTGTTTATGAGTACTTTAATAAAAAATTTATCGTAATATTAAAAGAGAATTTAATTAATTATGTAAACGTAACGTTTTCAAACGTAATTTCATAAGACGATAACAACTACAGTGACAAGCTGAAAACAATGCCTCAAGCAGACTGTCGAAGCTTACTGTTATCTCTATACATTATAAATGTTGTGAATAATTTATAACCGTTTTGTCTGTATAACCTAAACGACAGACACATAATTGTTCAATCAAACTTTGATCTGAAGAATGTCTCTCCTAATGCTTACTACAGAACTGTTAAAAATAAATAAGCCTTATATTTATTGAACGAGAAACCTCCACCCTTAGACATATCTACAGAAAGTTATCAGTTTGAAAATTTCGATTGATGTATAATTATCCCACAAAGATATAAACAAAGTTTTCTAGTACAAAAACAAACAAAAAAAAAAAACATAAATAACTTCATTCTATAGTTAATCATTGGAGAATAAATAGCAACTCCACCAAGATTTATCTTAACGAGTAAACCTAAAAATATAGAAGAAAACACATATGAAATCATTAATCTATATATTATTAACGTATACATAACAATCAGAAAGACATTTCAACTCAAATGAACTTTCACAGAAAAGAAAAGAATATAGAGGGATAAAAAAAATGATTATTTATAGAGTTTACAACTACAAACTCACGAAGTTAAAGATGTACAAAGATAATTTTCTACAATGGAGTGTGGTTATTAAGTAGGCGTATTGTTGACCCAATACAACGTTTTATCAATCATTAAAACCGTTGATCTAATGCTTTCTCGGATATAAGTTTTCCTGACAATTTCTTGCCTATTCTGTCATCTATACTTCCTCGAACACCCCTATCTACTCCCTTATCTTGTAGGAAAACAATAAGATCGATTCGCCTATCCTCCGGCTGCCACGTTAACCTATCTTTTGTATACGTGAATGTAGCTTCGTAATTTCCTTTCCACCATACTATTTTCCTAGTAAAATAAATAATTTAATAAATATATACTACGCGTGTTATATTAACTTTAGCACGCTATTAACCTATTAAAATTCCACAATTGGAAATTAGAAAATTGTACGTTTACTTCTTAACGTTTCCAATTTCTCGTGTACAGTAAATTTTTTTTTTCCTGATTTTTCTTGCCATTTTATTTACGAGTTTCCTTTGTCCGTCTCCTCTCTAATTGGATGACTTTACGAGATTTATGGCTCCCATGCGAATCGGCAAACCTCTTCCAATTTTAGATCGAATCTATCATTCATAAGGCATAATGTCCCCATATATATACATGATTAAAATCAAGTTTAACTCGGTGCAAAGTGGCGAAACGAACGTCGAAAAGCGATTAACACCATTTATAACATTCGAATTACACGTTGGTGGACGAATAAATTTTACTCTAGTAAAATAAATCTTCTAATATAGTAATAAATTTGCATTTTATGTTTATGTTTATCATAAAAAGTATTTAAAAAAAGAAAAAGAAAAAACAAGCGCTATTCAATCTTCGGTATCTATGTGTTTCGCGGATCATTTGCATTTTCTTGCTTACCGACCCTCTTTAAATTATCAGGGAAATGAGATTTAAAGTTCAACCTCTATAACCGACATTAAAGAAACATGAAAGAAAATAGCATCATTTTTCAAACGGTCACCTTTCTTCTACGAGAATAAATCAAAAATTCCATTCAATTTTACAAATCCATATTGCTTTAGCCATTATATTTTCTTCTTCTTTTTTTTAATGCTAGTTTTATGGCTGCCCGACTACAAAATCAATCATTTAACATCCGACACCCATTCTAATTTATGTAAACGTGCCATTTCTTTCATATTTTTCTAAGCTCAAAGAACAAAGATTATAGAAAATACAAGATAATAAATTCCTAATATCGTTTCTGTTCAAAAAAATTTCCAATTTAAATAAATAATAATTCTAGAACGTTAAATTAAATACATTAATTCGTAGTCTAGACGAATAAACACGTTAATTTTGCCTTAAATTTTCTAGGAATTAATAAAAATTAGAAGCCACGTTAGCCCTTATATTCATATATTTTTTTTTAAATTTAATTTTTATATTGTCATTGCTTATAAACTGGTTCTGATGATCAAAGCAGTTTTACAATTCTAGGCTATAAGTTTGTTTAATAGTTTAATACCCCTCGGTGATTCACAATGTTACAATTAGGACAAACAAATAATAATAAAAAATAAATAAATAGGAACCTTTAACAGAACAAAGATTCGATATTAAAGAAGATCGATAATATAACGCGATAGAATAACACAAAATTTCGACTTTAACCAGTAATTTTTGGCAAAATAACGTTATTTTTTTCCACACAAGATGGAGAATTTACATTAGAATCCGTTTTCCAAAAATTATTTGCAGGAAAAAAATAATAAGAGGATAAAAATGGAGACGTTCTACTCCTTAAAAAGAATTTTTTTCTGTGTATAAACAAAGGCAACATCTGTGTATTGGTAGACAAATATAGTGGATTTGACTCTTAAGTAAACTGTAAAATTTTCCCCTAAGTCTTGTATATTTGACAAGGAAATGGCCCTGTTAATACTTCTGGGACACACAAGACTTCAAACAGATGCCAAGCCCCCTCTTACACACATCCAACTTGACCCAGACTATCTTTAAAGTAGTAAGAGACTCAAACACGAGCTGAATTTTAGTTAAAGAAAAAACCCACACTGGCATTGGTACAACGAACTTCGCAACTAGGTGCATTATTGTTATTGTTTATCGTTACACCAAGATAATCACCTTATGTACTGTGTACAGTTAGCCTTGTTAGTTATTATGCAAACGAAACCCGGAAAAATATCATTCCGGCCATTTTTTTCCGCATCATTATTGTCCCATTATAAATTTCGGTTTAGTTGCTGTTGTAAAACGGGGGATTACTTTTGCTTGATGTTTTTTAATACTACTGATAAAGCGGTAGCGAGTAGATGATGTGGGAGAGTCAAAAACTCCCGCACACCAGTCACGCCGCCGACAGAAAATATTTATCTGTCTTCTCTACGTCTGATAAATGCCGGATTTCACGTTCTGACCCACTTCGTTGTACATCTCTGTACAATTGTTACAAGTGCATTCGAAATTCCCCTCCGTGTAGTCCAACCAGAAATAAAAATACTGTGTGAACGCTGGCTCTGAGAATTTGCCCTTTGCAACTAGGATTTTCTTGAATATTTTTAATAAGAATTCTTCAATTTTCAATAAAGTTTGGATTTTTTGCAATTATAATCGTTGTAATCTGAAGATTTCCAATGAAAATTTCGGATTTCACTAGAAATCCTCGAATTACTTAAAGATTTTTGATTCCAATCGCAAAAAAAAATCCAAAACCTTAATCAATAAAATCTAAGAATTCTTATATATAAGGCCTTTAAAAAATAAAAATCTTTATAATATTATAATACTTTTTAAATCTTTAAATATCAAAAATTCTTCTGAGAAGGCTTCTAGAATTTCTTTAAGATATCTAAAACCTTAATTCAGAAAATTTAATCCCAATGTTTATTTAAAGATACCGAAAGTACCCACAGAAAATCTCGGATTACAATGGTTCTAACACGGAAAATTCCGAACAACAGAATTCTGGTCAATAAAATCCTTATAAAATAAAAGTCTTTCTAAGAATTTTCCAGTAAATCTAACAAGAGAATTCTTTGTAAATCTTCAATCTTCAAAAATCTCTCATTTAACTCGTCTTAAATCTTCCATATTAAAAGATTTCTTGGTACTCGTGAAATTCTTGATCATTATAGATCAAGAATTTCACGAATACTTACTTTTAATTAAGAAGACTCTTCCGATTAATGAGATTTAACAAATTAAGGAAGTTAAATATTAAACAACCTTTCTAATTTAAGAGAATCTTACTTGTTAACGGAGGTCATTCATAAATTTTCATGTGTTAAGAGAATGGTTAATTTAATCGCTCGAGCATACGTTTGTAATTTATGCAATATTTAAGAATTTTTATATTAATTAACAGAATTAACACAAACTGAACCTAAATACATTCAAACCTGTAAACAACGGCCACTGAAGAGAACATAAAAAAAGAAAAATGGCCGCAATTTAGAGGTGTTCATTATTAAAGATTCGAATTTTAAAAAGAGAAATTTATATTTTACTAAAACTTCAACACCACGTCATATAAAACGAGATTTTCTAACATTTTACTGAAAATCAATGTTAAATTTAAATTAATGGGCATCGAGAATAAAAATCTCAAACCGACACCATTATTACAGTGCCGCCATCTACAGTTTATTTTTGTAAATAATCCAATCCACCATAAGTTGTTTCTAAAGATAAAGTTTAACTAAGCAATTATGTTTAAAAAAAAAAAAAAGTAATAATAATAAATAACAACGTAACAAAAATTGTATAACAAACTCCTTAATAAGTTTAACTGGTGCAACCAAGTTATTTTATTTTATTATTATTATTATTTTTTTATTCATTTCTTTTTCTTAGGTAGTAAAGGACATTGCCCTTCGCAAGACTGTTCATCATTGATGTCTTTCCGTGTGTCTGTCTGGATAATTTCGACAATTGCCGATGTCCTTGTAAGTGAAGAAAATCGCTCTCAATTAGATTCAAACAATAACAATTCCAGGCAGTGTTAGATCCATTTTCTAAATTTAGACACCGGGGAAAAGAGGAAAAACAAAAAAAAAAAAGTACTCTTTAATTTTTATTAATTTATCATGTACACATTCTATCGTGGTGCAACACAGCATCATTTTTTCCTCCCTTTAAAACTATTATTCTCCCTTTGATCTAACGACGTGCGAATTGTATGTTGTACAGGAGAAGTAGATTTACTGTTTGTCACGCCGTAATTGTACAAATAATCCAATTAAAGCGTTTACTGGCCAATGGAGTAGAACAAATTGCCTTAAAGATGGAGACATTTTTTTTTTCCTTTTTGTTTTTGGGTAGAGCAATTTCCGGATAAATCTTTAAATATAAAACAGGTAGCGAGCAAACGTAGTTTCGCGTAAATGCAATTATGAAAAGTTAAATTTATAGTTTCACTAAGTGTAAATGGTTAAAGTATTAAAGGTCTTAAATCAGTGATGAACACGGGTTACTTTATATGAATTTCGTAGCTGAAGAGATGCGAGTTGCCAATACTAAATCTTCATCCAATTATCAAAAAGTGAAGCATTTCATGCCAAATCAATCAATTCTTTACAATATTCTTTAGATTAAAAGTGGAATTCGCAATTTATGAAGGCCACCAGTGGCTCAGTGAAAATATCGAACACTGGAAGTCAGCGGCGCGTTATTCTATGGGCAAAAAGGGCAACCAATCTTTTATAAATTTATTACTGTAGTAAGAATATCGAAATTTAAATTTGGTGTCATATCTGAAGATCCTACATTGCCGGTGTGGCGCAGCACAGAACTTAACTAAAACCCTTCAGAGGTCGGGTTAAAAAAAACGAACCAGGAAACTGGAGGATATCCCCCAAAGAGTTTCCCCGAAGAAAAATGTCTTAAGTCAACACTGTATTATACAAGGGACCCCTGATTCAAATTTGTGCACCACTACTGGAAGTTGGTTCCGGGTTCGAACCTCAACACGGGTTGGCCACGTGGAGATTTCCAGGTTTTCTTCGCGTGTCTAACACCTAAATAGGAGCTTTCCCTTGTTGGATGGTGCAGCTGTAACGTTGCCTCATTCCGTCAATCTAATCCAATCCAATTTATGAAAATTAAAATTTATTCAGAGCAAAAATTCAAATAGTGAAGATGAAATAGGAAAAAAAAAGACAAGATTATTTAGGTTCCAGCAGTCATAAGAAACATTTAACTAACTGGAATCTGGAGCTTCTAGATTTAAACGAGTTTAAGCGAGTTTAAACTAGAAGCTCCAGATTCCAGTTAATGTTCAGAGAATGAAAAGGGGAGTGTTAATGGAAATGTTAGAATTCCACAGTGGGAGTGCTGAAATCTCTCATTAAGAGTGTTGAAAATTGGATCAGCTAGTTTTATTCTGATCTAAACTAAGATCAGATCAACTTAAATGGAAAAAATCTGGACTGAAATATTTAGGTTCCTAATGATTTACAGACAATTTGCATGTTGAAATTTCAGAGCAAAATATTATAATATAAATTAGGAATGAATAACATCACTCAATACGAATATTTTTCATAGTAAAAGTAGATCAACTAGATTATAAACGATGCCAAACAAGATTTGATAAATCGGATAGAATTATAAAACAAAAAATATATTTACAGGTCTTATCTAAATCGTGATTTTGATAATTCAAATATGGTTAAGTTCTCGAAATTTAATAAATTACAACGGAATTCCAAGAAATAATTACATAAATTAAGTTATAAAGATACTAAATCATAAATTTGAATAATAAAAAGGTTGGAGTGTATTATTATTATTATTATTCAAGTGTCTTCAAGTACACGGATAAAAAATAAAAATTAAAATAAATTTTCTTATACTAAGATGAATTATAAGATTTGAGAAAATTTAAATAAAACATCAAAATTTTTATTTTAAAAACTAGTGACAGCAACGTGCTTAAGCTTATCTGATTAGAAATAATTTAAAGAACAGCAAGCATGAAGACACATTCTGAAACCAGAGGAATAAATACTTTATGACAGTAATAAAATATTTCAAAATTAATTAGAAACAGTCAAAACTTTAGAGTGAAGAACTTCTTTCAACAAAATGATGTCAGGGTCGATAAGAAGTGCTGACTTCCTGCTCTTTTAATTCAGACAAACCTTGGAAATAAAAAATATATCTCACTCGTACATTATTCAAATAATACTTTATGAATAAAGGGCTGTTACTCCTAAAATATTAAAAAAAAGAAAAGCATATTATCTAATAAATGATATCCTTATTTTATTCAGTATCATTATGCTCGAGTTATTAAAATCGGTAATTAATCTTTACTGCAATTATTGAATACAATGGGGAAGAGTCAAGGACAATGCATGCTCCATTAAAAAAAAAAAAGGTCTTCAAATAAATCTGCAAACAAAAGCAAAATTTGTGTAACATAACCTAAGAGGATTAAAATTTAATTAATGAAAAATAATATAATGCTTTAAACAACAACACAGAAGAATTATGAAGCTGAAGACTTGAGTAAAGAGGGAGGAAAGTTTGACAAAGTTGAATTCCCGCATTTAGGTACGCCATTCATTTTTTTTTTTCACTTCCAGATATTTATTCTTTAATTCTTAGAGAAACAAACCAAGTGGGCGGACAGTTGATTAAGAACAGAGGTTGATAAAACATGTCTTAAGAGGTTTAAGAAGGATGAACAGACAGAAGCCAACAAGAAACAAAAACCTGTCAACATTTGTGGCATTCCTAGCTCATGTACGATACTTAAACTTATAAAAGCCAGTTAAAGTTATAGAGATTAAAGTTAAGTGTTTGTGTAATTAAAACTGACACATATTTCTATAATTATTATAGATTAAAAATATATATATAAAAAAAAACACTTACTTGAGTTTCTTGAATTTGAGCATATTTTACAGTAACAGCATCGTCGTGTAAGTTAACAGATTTTGAACAGGCAACATTTAAAGGAGACGATTGTTCCATTATGTAACAACAAGCGAGTTGTAAGTGAGAGTGATCTTGACACTGAATCTCTCCCATTTCTATAGTCGACTGCACTTGCTCTATACCCATATTACAAACGTCAATCATGTGATGACAAGAATCTACTTTCTCAAATATCTGGGATGAAGGGCTCACATTTTCCTTTAAATTTTCATAAGAACTTTCTTCGTGTGATGAGTTTTTGATTTGCTGTCCTTGATGATCATCATCTAACCGCTCTTCCGTTCGTTCTCTTGACTTGCCTTCATATTTCTTCACGTCTTGTGTCTCCTCCTCTATTTTCATACGAACTATAGGGAGCTGTACTGTTGTTACATCACTTTCTGCATCCATCTAGATTTGAAAAAAAGAATACAATGCAATATTATACATTATATCAATTCAGGAAGTATAAGTAAGGTTAGAATAAGGTTCAAGCTCCATTATAGTTAAACTTACTTAACGCTGAAAAAAACCAAGCAGGTGTTAATTAACGCTTAAAAAATCATCTTAAGTTAAGTAATGCCTACCCTTTTTTTTCTATAAAACGAGCAAGGACAACCATTTTCCATTTTATAAACCGTGCACACTGCTATAATCTTAGTTTTCAGTGTCAAATTTTACTTATTAACTGCACTAAAATGTGATAGTTTTGAAATGTAATAGCACTGCTGGATTAATTAAAATTTTAAAAAATAGCTCGTTAAAAATTAAATTATGCAACTCAATAGAGAAAAAAAAACTTTATATAATTAGTTATAAAAATTAATTATGTTCGCTTTTGTATCACGAAATTGTATTGATTTATCGACTCTATCAGCGCCCGGAGCAATATTATGAATAAGATTATAATCAACCATTTTTAAATAGAATATAATTTATAAATATTAAAATTAATTTTTCGAATCAAGATTCTTCATTAAATAACCGTAACTTTTGCCTGTATAACATAATTAATAAAAATAAAATATATATAATCTTAGTCACGCATGTAAAAGGAAAAACAACTGCATTAAGTCACAGAAAACGAGGAGAAATGCAATGCAATCTTTAGATAAAAATGGAGAAAGTCAATTTGTCATCGGTTAAGTGACAGTGGACAAGAAGTGGGCTCCGTTCAGCCGGCCTGTCACATTGCCCATTCACAACAAAATTTAGTTCTGTTTCTTTCTAAAAATAGACTACAAGTACTTAACTCATTTACTTCCTTAATTCTTGATCATGACCCAGATTTTTCTAAGCTGTCATCAGTCAATAATCCATTAATAAGTTGAGAGAAAGAAAGAAAGGAAAAAAAAAACCTTAATGCTTTGTGTAAATAGATTTTCAGTACTCAAAAGTTCAAAGAGGAAAAACTGCAATTTATTTTTAAACTTTATAGCCTGAAAAACTAAGACGAAAGTCACATTTTCCCCATCAAAGTTAAGAGTTTTTTAATTGTATGGAATTTTGTGTTTATTTTTAAATAAAATAACAAAGAATAATTAAATATTAACTACTTTATCTGTTTTAATTGAAATTTGTTATGTTTTCGCAATGGTTGACATAAAGCTCTTTTGTATGCATCTCAAGGTTTTCTGCGAGATGTGGAAAGTATGGTGATTATGCAATGTTATCGGTTTCCATCTAGAACCATAAATATTAAATGATGCCAATGGAAAAATATTCAATTTTCATCTGGAAAGAATAAGGTATCGTTAACAATAATAAAAGAATTAAATTGATGAAATAGTTAATTCTTAAATTACAACTTCTGCTTAATATATCTTTGTGTCCTCCAATCTATCATAAAAGAGGTAATTCAAATCGTAACTTTGAGTGGAATATGCTTTCTTTTCGATTTTAAAACAGGAAGTATTGAAAAATGAAAGATTTGTATGCAGATCTAACAACATATCCGGTTACTTTCTTGATAAATTTATGTTTCTAAAAATTTATATTCACTTTTACTTCCTCTTTTGGCTTATTTTTGTGAAAAAAATTGTTTTTCAAGAAAAGAACAGCTAAAAAACAAAAATTTCTACATCATAATCTTGAAAAATGAGTTGTTTAATCTTCTTTTTTTCCTTTTTTACAAGAAAAAGTCAATTTTGATTTATATTTCCTACTCAGTTTGTTTTTATAATACTTTTAAATGAGATAATTTCTATTTGAGAAAAAAATATGAATCACCTTTCAATAATTTATTTTTGATACAATCCAATCAATACACTAGAAAATGTAATCAAACAACAAAAATCTACAAGTTAAATTAGATAATCCCTCAGTATAAATTAATAAACAAATGACAAGTTCCATTTATTTTTCATAAATTTTTTAAAAAATGTATAATAAATACAAGAAAAATATAAATTAATTTTACAGGAATTCTCCAAAATCATCCTCACACTTCTTACAAAAAATTTAATAAATTTGGAAAATAATCATGTTGGATCAAACTATAATAAATTATATAAAATTACAATTAATATACAAATACTCTTATTATATAACATTTTATTATATACTAAGAAAGTGTGATCAATTAATATAAGCTATAACAGTATAAAAATACTGTTATAACTTATATTACACAGAGTGATCATAATTAAAGAGTAAATGTTCAGAGCTCTATCTAAAAAAAAAACTATTGGGCAAATCTCAACCAAATTTGGTATAGGGGAGACCGGGGCAAGATCGGCATGTTAAGCTTTACTTAAATTTTGTGTAATAAATACTGCTGTAAACTGAAAAAAAAGCTTTGCACATTGTCTATTGGAATGTTACCTTACTATAGAACTGGTTAAAATCAGTTTGGAAATAAAAATAATTAAAATAATTACAACTTTACAAGAAGAGAGAAATTGACGAAGTTGCCCCGGGTATAGGGGCAAGATCGGCAACTTCTCTCTTTTTGTAAAGTTGTAATTATTTTAATTATTTTTATTAAAGTTGCCCCTGGTATAGGGGCAACAGTAATGGGGCAAGATAGGCACGTATATAAAATTATGTTATTAACAATGTATAAGTTGGAATTCACTATTAAAACAAAGAAATACAAATCCAACACCCATTTAATATTATTACAACGAAATGCAAGTTCAAAGACATATATACATGAATAACAAATGCAAACATGTTTTCATTTATCATCTGTTTGATTTTTATCCTTTGCTTCTAATGTGGCTTTATGTTGCCGATCTTACCCCGCTAGTCATGATTTCGAAACATTAAGTACAACCCTGAGAACAGAATGCCAAGCCACGATCTGGCCACGTGAATAAGTTGAAGTTACATCCTTCTAACAGGAAAAGTAACTTTCGTTATCATGGAATTATAACAAAACCTGCCAATTCAATATAAATGGAAAAAAAATATTATATGGAATTGAACGAAAATGAAAATTTGCTTGATAATTCAACTACGCTTGTTGGAGAACAATAAAAACACTACACTCAACAAGCCACCAATAAAACTCAACTGCCTAACCTATAACCAAAGTCTCCTTTTAATTTGTTTTTAAAAAAAAGCGCTTGACAAACTTGCCCCGCATGCCGAAGTTGCCCCGGTCTCCCCTACAAACTCTGGTAAGTATGCTGTATTGATTTTTGGAAAAAATTTTACTTTAAAATTGAGCCACTAGGCAAAATTTAGCGCTGCTGTTCTAACGAATTTCGGACATAAAAGGAGTTGTAATTTAAATAAAATTATTGCACTTAGTTCCCGAAATTCATTAGAAAACGTATGTAATATCAGTATGCACATTAAGGGGACAGCGGCGCTAAATTTCGCCCTAACGACTAAACTTAAGAAAAACTTTTCCCCAAAAATTGAAACCACATACTCAAGTCAATATATAAACCAAATTTAGTTAAGATTTGCCATTAGTTCTTTCTATAGAAAGCTCTGAACACCTAATCTTTAATTATGATCAACCTGCATGTAATCTGGTAGAGATGAACAAAAATATGATCATCATCATCCAAGAATCAATGAAAATGTACAATCAAAATATTACTGACAAATTTGGATAGCAAATATCAAACCTAACATAAAAATAATGTGATTTAATATTTAAAAAATAATTAACTTTTTCCATATATTAACTTAATATNAAAGTTTCTCTAGAAATTCTGTTATTTATACAAATACTTTAAAATTTTTTTAATATTTTAATTAAAAAATTTATATTATTATTTTATTTTTTGTTATTCTACAAGATTAGTTCATTAGTGAATAATTAAATTTAATAGAAAATTAGTGTTGTAAAATTGTGTAAAGTAAAATTCTATGAAAAATTGGATGTATTTGGACCTTGCCAAAGAATTGTTTCTTTTATACTTTTTTAAAAATAAGTTGAACAGAAACACGGAATTTTATGGAAAAAAAAAAGTATGTTGACAGACTATTTATGTGGAAATGGATATTTTTCTTTAACACTGTGTAAGAATATTCCTCCAGGAATAATATTTTCTCTAGTGTGAAACTTTTTTTACAACTTTCAAAATTTTTCATAGAATTGTAAATGCTAAAAAAAAAAAAAAATCTAATTTAAAAACTTAAGATAAAGTGAAAACTGTATAAAATAAAAATTATTATTATTATTATAAATATTTCATACAAACATATTTATAAAAGGTATAAGGGATGATAAAATCAATATATTAAAATTAATATATTTATTAATTATTATTAATTGATGATTAAATGTTTTTATAAAAATATTATTGTCATAATTTTTAACTAATTAATTATTTAATTTTAACTTGTTAAACTTAATATTTTATGAACAAGTTATTTAAATCTGTTTTATGTTAAACAACATTAACTAATCATAAAATAGCAAGATATTTTGTTTAGTAGAAGCTATCAAAAAAACTTGATTATTATTCTAAAAGTTTTAAGTCATTGTTTAAGAATTATGCAAATATATATTTGCATTTTAATACATATTCAAAATCCAATTTTTTTTTTCCTTCAAAAATTATAAGTTCAGATTGCCTAAACTCTCATAAATAAATATATAAAAAATTATAAACAAATGCACTATAATTGGCTTAAACATATTGACCATTAGTTTTTTTTTATTTTTAACAATATATTAATTTTAGACTATTAATTAGAATTAAATAATGCTTGCCTTTATATATATAACCAGACTTTTCTTAAATTTTAATTTTCTTCCTGTTAGATTGCTTTCTACAAAACACTTTCTAAAGTATTTTATTACATACATATTACAATAAATCACAATTAATCTAGCTTTTATGTATATAACTTCCTCATTTCTTACACTATGTATTCATAAACTATAAGAACATTAAAGTTGATGGAGCATCTAGATCATTAAATATTAGAATCAAGTTTCTATAGTGCTAAACAACATCCATTTACTGAAACAAAATATCTAATGAAGATATACATAGAGAAAGAAATTAAAAATGATCATAAATCATTTTAATATGAAAGTAAATAAGTCTTTTCACATTTCTTAACCTGAAAATATTTAGTTTACTTTATATTCTTTGATGACACCATCTTATTCACGATGTAATTTCTTTTCATCATTTATAATTATAATTTTAAATTATTGGAATCACTAAGGGACTGTACTTTTGTTTTATTTAATTGCAAACTTCTATTTGTTTTGTAGTTACTCATGTTGTTACTTGCAAAATTGCAAGATTTCTATTAATAAATAATTCATAAAGTTAACTCTATCAATAACCTAATTTAACTACATAAATTATTATTTTATTTTTTGTTATTCTACAAGATTAGTTCATTAGTGAATAATTAAATTTAATAGAAAATTAGTGTTGTAAAATTGTGTAAAGTAAAATTCTATGAAAAATTGGATGTATTTGGACCTTGCCAAAGAATTGTTTCTTTTATACTTTTTTAAAAATAAGTTGAACAGAAACACGGAATTTTATGGAAAAAAAAAAGTATGTTGACAGACTATTTATGTGGAAATGGATATTTTTCTTTAACACNCAAATATGTAACAATTCACTTCTTCAATCTTGTAAATATTCTTGAATGAAAATAAAATTTTCTAGAACTATTTATAAATCAAAATTCTATAAACACCTCAAAAAAAAAAAAAAAATCTGATTTAATATAAGTGAACAGCATAGAAGAGAAAATCAATACAAGTAACATCAAAATTCAAATAATAAACAGTACTTCCATTAAGATATTAAACAGCTTTAATATTTCTTGTCAAAGATAAATAAATAAAAATGTAGTAAATGATAAATCCAAATGTCAAGATAAAATGTCAAAATGTAAAAAGAAATATCAAAGGTAATTGATGAAACAAACAATTTATTTACAAAAAAGTTATTTTAAAAAAATATTCACAGATCTTTATAATACAATTTAAAAATATTTTTCTATGTTCAACAATAAATTATTTTATTTTTTAGTTTAACAAAAAAAAAAAAGAAAGGAAATTAAGTATTATTATTTTCTCTCAAATTAATATAAATCTTACATTTATTTGTATAAAAGATGAAAGATTATTTTAAGTAAACACAAAAAGTAATAAAATATTTCTATTATAAAATTCTAATTTTACTTTCTAATCTCATTATCTTAAAGTATATCATATTTGCAAGAATAAATATTTATTCAGAAAATAAAATTACTTATTCAAGTGAGAATGTCTTAGAAATAAAAGTTTCTCTAGAAATTCTGTTATTTATACAAATACTTTAAAATTTTTTTTAATATTTTANATTTTATGGAAAAAAAAAAGTATGTTGACAGACTATTTATGTGGAAATGGATATTTTTCTTTAACACTGTGTAAGAATATTCCTCCAGGAATAATATTTTCTCTAGTGTGAAACTTTTTTTACAACTTTCAAAATTTTTCATAGAATTGTAAATGCTAAAAAAAAAAAAAAATCTAATTTAAAAACTTAAGATAAAGTGAAAACTGTATAAAATAAAAATTATTATTATTATTATAAATATTTCATACAAACATATTTATAAAAGGTATAAGGGATGATAAAATCAATATATTAAAATTAATATATTTATTAATTATTATTAATTGATGATTAAATGTTTTTATAAAAATATTATTGTCATAATTTTTAACTAATTAATTATTTAATTTTAACTTGTTAAACTTAATATTTTATGAACAAGTTATTTAAATCTGTTTTATGTTAAACAACATTAACTAATCATAAAATAGCAAGATATTTTGTTTAGTAGAAGCTATCAAAAAAACTTGATTATTATTCTAAAAGTTTTAAGTCATTGTTTAAGAATTATGCAAATATATATTTGCATTTTAATACATATTCAAAATCCAATTTTTTTTTTCCTTCAAAAATTATAAGTTCAGATTGCCTAAACTCTCATAAATAAATATATAAAAAATTATAAACAAATGCACTATAATTGGCTTAAACATATTGACCATTAGTTTTTTTTTATTTTTAACAATATATTAATTTTAGACTATTAATTAGAATTAAATAATGCTTGCCTTTATATATATAACCAGACTTTTCTTAAATTTTAATTTTCTTCCTGTTAGATTGCTTTCTACAAAACACTTTCTAAAGTATTTTATTACATACATATTACAATAAATCACAATTAATCTAGCTTTTATGTATATAACTTCCTCATTTCTTACACTATGTATTCATAAACTATAAGAACATTAAAGTTGATGGAGCATCTAGATCATTAAATATTAGAATCAAGTTTCTATAGTGCTAAACAACATCCATTTACTGAAACAAAATATCTAATGAAGATATACATAGAGAAAGAAATTAAAAATGATCATAAATCATTTTAATATGAAAGTAAATAAGTCTTTTCACATTTCTTAACCTGAAAATATTTAGTTTACTTTATATTCTTTGATGACACCATCTTATTCACGATGTAATTTCTTTTCATCATTTATAATTATAATTTTAAATTATTGGAATCACTAAGGGACTGTACTTTTGTTTTATTTAATTGCAAACTTCTATTTGTTTTGTAGTTACTCATGTTGTTACTTGCAAAATTGCAAGATTTCTATTAATAAATAATTCATAAAGTTAACTCTATCAATAACCTAATTTAACTACATAAATTATTATTTTATTTTAATATACAATCTTTTAATTGATATATAAATATATTATACTTACAAATAACTATTTTAAAATATTTTACTGATATTTATATATAAATAATGAATATTTGTTGTTTTAAAACATTAAAAATGATTGTATATATTTTTCAGATTGCTTTATAAAGAGAAAAAACAAAATTTAAAAGTTTATAAATTATAAAATTATAATTAAAAAAAAATTGTAAGAAATTATAATTAAAAAGTTTACAAATATAAATTACACATAAAAATTAAATTACTACTGTATTAATTAACTTAGAACTACAAAAACTCTATTAACAAATCTAATGTTAAGTTAGAAAATAAATAAATTCCTGTTTTCTGTTAACTTATAAATAAAAGAATAATTTTTTTTTAAATAAATATTTCATTAAAGTATCTATATTTATACCTGAAAATATTAAAAATATCAAAGGAAGCAAAGAAAAATCCTATGATCCAGTTAATCCAATATGAATATTACACAACGGTATTTTCTAAAGGTAGCAACACTTCTATCTGGAGATATGCAGTTCGACTGTTTCCAAGGCAACCTGAGATGCGGATGATGTCGACTGTAGATGAAAGAGTTTGCGCAAAAGAACATTCACTACAACCAAAACGGAAAAAACTAATCATAAGAACAAAATTTTTTGTTTTTCAAAAGAAAAATATCTACAAATCTTTTATTTCAATTCAATTACACACACACACACACACAAAAACATTGTTAGTTTAACTTTCACCAAATACAAGCAAACATTCACGAATTGTTTACTATTTTATTATACTATCTTCAATAAAAAAAATCATAGATAATATCAATGGAATTCTGATTAATTATTATTATGTTTTTAAATTGGCTTTATAAGGATATTTCCAGTTAGAATTTGTCAAAGTGCCAACTTTAGAAAGAACTTCGTGACTCAATTAATCTTCAGCGAATTGTACAAACTTTTAAAAAGTTAGACGGTGAAATGCCAAACAGTGTGAAAAAAAAGGAACACTAATGGTTCAGATACCTATGACGTAGCATACTTTAAAGCATTTTTAAAGTCAGATTTGACAGTCGTTAAGAGCTTACGACCTACTTCATAGTATAATGGTGCTCTCTTTTCATTTTTACGTATCTTTTGTACTTTAAATGATATACATTCATTAATATAATTAATGCAAATATCCAAGTTACATTTAATGTTAAAATTAATAAAAATAATAAATAAGGTTAGTTATAATAATAATAATAATAATAAGTGAATTGGTGTAATGAGGCAAAGACGGTTTTACAGGAGTTAGTGTTTATGTTAATGCTTTAAAACGTATAAATATTAGAAATTAAAAAGCATTGATTCGATCATATCTTATAATTTTTACGTTAAAAATATTAATTCAGTGAATTTTAATACATTTAAGAATAGTATAAACGACATTACTTTTGACGAGAAATTTTAGCTATTTAAGTAATAAAATTAAGTCTTGTCCTGTGAAAATCTTAGAAGTTAAGCATATGTTTCTTTAACGAGATGTATTTAACACGGAAATGCTAAATTACTATCAGCTAAATGGAATGTTCCGAGTAGCGTGGACATGTGAACCGTCAACCCAGCCCTCTAGAGATAAAAAGAGGGTGATTGACCCAAAGTTGAAAGGTCGAGTAGATCGGGGAGCGGCAATGAGGAGAAGTTAGCCTGGGGCAAACTAACACATTCAACAACGCCTGCTGAGAATCACGTTGTATCTCCTCCCTCTCTATAAACTAAAGCAGAAGAGAAACCGCTAAAATTTCATTCTTTCTTTAAAAAATATTTGAAGTTTTCCGGTTAATTTTGTCAATATTATATTAAGAGACGATGATACAAATATTTAAGACATCAATAATGGCCTGCGGGTATTGATAATCCAGTAATAATAACACACGTCAGCATCTCACACTTCGTGTAGAAAAAAAGGAAGACAAGTTTAACGTGTTTAGAATTTTAATATGTCCACATACTAGTTTTTTTTTTATTTTTTTATTTTTAACTAGAGTGATCTTAATCTGAAAACCAATTGATCTTTTTTTGTTTTGCATTCATATTCATTAGCAAATACGATGCTTGAGAATACAGAAAATTTCTCAGCTTATTACCAGAGATGTAGATAAAGTAACCAATTTGTCCTCTTGTTTAAACTTATTGAAAAATATCTAAAAACATGTTGTATCAATAACTAATACACATTGTTTTTTTTTGTTCTAACAATTTAGCATTAGTATTTATAACTTAAGACAAAACCAGAAGCTTCTGTGAGTCTAGTTATCTTTATTGCTTGTAGCTTTTAGTATTTCCTCCCCTCTAAAATATTGCAAAAATGTTCACTGATTAGAATCTTTCTCATAATAAATTTGGCAAGAACTTCTTGTATGTTTTTTACTCAAATTCTTATACCTTTTAAAATGTAAAGCAGTTCAGTGATCCACTATTCTCAAGCATATCAAAACATTTAAATAAATAAGGTTAGTACAAGATGTTATACCTTAATACAAGATAGGATAACATCTATATTGTAAACTTACTGTAGTTATCTTCTTTAAAATGATCTTTTTCATTGCCATAATAACTAATTTCCCACGAGTAGAATGTAGGATAGTTTTAACAAGATAACTTAAGGCTATTTGTACTCATATTAAGCAGTCTAGCTAGTTTTATATAATGATAATGATGTAAATAATCCAGTTTGCAACATAATTCTCTAGCTTTTTTTCATAATTTCTACAAACAATGATGTTTTTTCATTAACTTAATTAATTTTTAATCAATTAATTTGTATTGGTGTTTAAGAAAACTTCTTGAAATCCAGCAAAAATTTCTCATTTATCATAATTATTTTTCTTAAAAGTCAAAAATAGAAATTAAGAAGACAACATTTATTTTTGGAATGTTTATTTAAAGCATCATAGCTGCTTTCTAACCAATATTTTTTTTTCCAATGAATTCTAGAAATTCAGGAAGGAATTTCAGTGAAGTTTTTCCTATAAAATTTATATAAATTTCTAGAATATTGTATATAATTATTATTTCTTTAAATTTAAGTATAATAAAAGTTTTAAGTTTAAAATTATATATTTAACGGAGCTTACTGATGTTAAAAGCATTAAATTTAACACTAAAATCTGAATAATTTTAATGAAATAATTCTTTTAATTTAATGTTATGTTTATTTTCTATTTAGATTTTGTCAGTTTTTGGAAAATAGAAAATAAAATTTATAAGAAAACAGCATAAACAGTCCTTCCTATTATTATATTATTGTACTGCACTATTATTATCCTGTAAAGTTGACAAGAACTTGATTCACTACATCAATGAAGGTGTAGCAAGCATATAATAGCAAAGAACAACCCACTTTACAAACCATCAATTTGTTGTGCAGTGTTTGCCCTACATCATGTTGACTTCAGATGGCCTTTAGATATTCTAGACCAACTTTCAAAAATTGAGTTGATTCATCTTTGGAACAACCACCATTCATCTATTTTAGATCACATCATTAAACCAATACAATAATTAATAATCTAATTTAAAATATATAGGACTATATAAAAACGTTAAATATCCTAAACTTGATCTTTGACCTTCAACTCTACAAGGTCAGTCAGGTGAATTGATTGCCCATGCTGTAATAAATGGCTTAGGTTGATTTATAATAAATTGGATAGGTTCACAACTAGGAAAGTTAGTACTTAACTTTAAAAAAGAAATTATTATTAATGGATAAGGCAGGAAAATTGGATAGATCTGTCACTCCTTACAAAGTTTTCAAACAACTTTGTAAAATACAGGCTTTTTCAGGGAAAAAATTTCAGAAAATTGAAAATAAATAATATATTTCTTAAATTATAACTATAAAAATATAGTTTTAATGATTTATCAACTTAGTTTTTCTAACATATCTTTATTATTATTATTTTTTTTTATAATAAAAATTCCTTTAAAAATTAAGAAAAAAAATGGATTTATTTACATATTAAAATTTAATCTCAGGATATCTTTAAGTTGGTCTGGCTGAATGAAAGATCGAATTAAAAATAATTTAATGCTTTGGAGTATTTTATTTATAAAAAAGAAATCTTTTATATTTATATACTTCTTGATATATAATAAATTGTTATTTCCTTTTGGTTTATATCCTAACAAGTATCTAAAGTAAATTTTTTCTCTGGAATTAAAAGGATACTTAGTTCAATGGACCAATTTTCAAGCAAAATTAATATATTTTGCTCAAGAAACTTTTCAGTTTAAGAATTTATTTTTCTTAAAAGATGAATATTTTAAACATTTTTATGACATAAAAGATAATTCTCCTACCTGATTATTATTAAATTTCCAAAACTTTTTTAATATTAAAGCAAAAATGAACCATGCCATATTGATTGTTAGCAAATTTCTTGTGAATAATTCTGTCTTGAATCACATGTTTAATCACTGGTTTTCAAGAAAAATACAATGTGCTATCTTTAGAACCTCTTAAAGGAGCATGCGCTACAGTTCTTAAATATGTAGAAGATAAACTTAAAGAAAATAAAATTGCTTCCCTTTTCATTTTTTATTTTATTTTTTTATCATTGTTAAACAGCAAAGAATAAGCCATAATATTCTATATTCTATTCATACCTTATAATGAATAGACTAAATTGAAAATTATAATGTACTTTAAAACTCATTGTTCTAAATATTAAGATTTTTTTAATATAAATTTTTTAGTATGCAACATTTCAATTTATAAATATTCAGGTGTAGTTTCTACTTAAGAACAAAACTGATGTTATTTTATATTAAAAAAAAAAAAACTAATAAACCTGCTTATTTTAATTTTTCTCTTTTTCTAATGGTGTTCCCACACCACATAATTGTGTTGACATGAATGAAAAATTATCAGATCTTATCTACATCCATCAGAATACTAATTAATGTCTTTTCTCTTCATAATGGAATAACTACCTTTTCATCTTATATAATAGCAAAATGATAATTTTATGTTTATTAATGATAACACCTGGCTAAAATAGAGGGAATTAAGTATGTGAATATTTATCCTGAATTTTTTCTTTATTTTCCAAGTTGTGTCAGTTGTCCTGCCCAAGGCATGAATAATGTAAACAGGAATGTTATGTCTGGCATTAAACATATGTACAATTTCCCTATTATAAATTGATAGATTAATTGGTATGTAAGAAAGAAAAGTCATGTTTATTCTATACATTGAAAAATATGGTGAAGTTAGTAAGTTTGTTTAACAATCTTCATGTGTTTATATTTAGTAAAAAGTTTTATAATCCTTTACATCTTATAAAAATACAAAGCATATAAAGTTCAACAATTTATAAATAAAACATATTTCTTTTTAAAAAGAAAACTAATAAAATATTACTTTTTTTTATACTATAAAATAAACAAAACTAAACCTACTTTCCAGAATACAAACAGGAAGATACAATGATAAGAAGGATATTCTTACAAAACAAACTTATATCTAGGATATTTAATGAATGAAGAAAGGCTATAATTGTATATAAAGATAAGAAAACTAGTGTCATTCATTTGCAGACAGCAACCCACCTTTATTTCTAGAAATGGCACTCCTCTGGACACAATGTCTATACTAGACATTCAGGTTGGATCTGAGCCAATAGGCCAAACTTTCTACAGTTTATGAATATCATGACTCATCTGTTTATAAGTTAATTATTGTGATGATGTAATTGAAATACTTAGGTGTACTAGGTAAGCTAAGATTGTATACATTTTAAAGGTGTGATGTATCCTATTATACATATATATACATTAAAAAAATCTTTAATTTACAGTGTAATTTGCTGATTCATATTTAACCTTGAACAGATTTAATTAAGTTTTTTTTTATGTCCATAAAAGTCAAAAACCATGTAACTGTAGTAATATTTTCTTGTTTTTCACCTCTTCAATATCAACAGCTGATGTTTCTCCACCCAGGGGAACAAACTCCCTTTTATTCTTAGTTTAAAGGAGAAAAAAAATGTAGCGGAAAAAAAAATTCAATCCATCACAATCACGTGGTAGACCCTCAACTTATGAGTCCTTAACCTCTTCTGTGAGCCAAATATAGTAAAGCAGGTTCTTGGAAGTGGTCTCTTTCGATTTACTATCCGAAAAAAGATACAGTAAAGCTTGTAATTAGTTTAAATTTTTACTCTACTACAAAAATAACAATAAATATTTTTGCTTTATTTATATTTCGCACGTGGTCAGCTATCAAGATTCAAAATTATTATATCGATAATGCTTAACTGTGATTAGTTCATTCAAATTCAAATTGACCAATTAATAAAATATACGTTATTATTATTATTTAACAACCGATAGGTGGCGAAAAATTTAATTATTAATTTTAAATATATAATTATTTTATTTATAAAATTAATTTAAATCTTCAAAAATTACAAAAATAACACATAATTTAATAATAATAAACTTATTGTTACTATAAATACTAATTTCAATAACGAACGCGACTTGAGTCATATATCTTGCATCGAACAAGCGGCACGAATTTAAAAATAATTTTCCGTTGTATTAAACCAAACCGCATCTTTTTTGAATGCATTTCAATTAAGCATAACGTCTCTTATTTAAAATTTTAATTAATTTTCTCGAGCGCGATCATTTTAAATACAAGATATAATATCTAATTACAATAACAAGTCGAAAAATATTTCATAAAATTTAAACGAAAAAAAAAAAACAAGAATACAAATCACGAGAAGCGAATTTACTTTTAATTTTCTCTTATATCCTTCCATCAAATAACTCATTAAAGCGTTATCTAGGAAGATCAGATTTCTGGTTTTAAGGAAGATAATGTTATTGCTAAGGTTGTTTTCTCCACGCAGCAACCAGGTAGCTATAGGTAGTCTTCATTACAGGCACTCTGATTAAAAATTCCATTTAAAATCCCTAATTAAATTATATATAATTTTCATACCAAATAAACAATTTATGCACCACTCTCTTTTTAAAAAAAAAATATATATATAGAATAAATTTGGACCGATAGTTTATTTATTCAACAAATTTTAATAAAATTAAATGCCCGCTTATTATCTTCTACATAATAATAAGAAATTTAATTGGTTATTTTCTAAGTTAAAATGTTATTTTATTTAATATCTATTTTAATGCTGTATTAAAGTTTAAATATAGTTCCAAAAAAATTTTTTTCCTCTTTAAATATAATATTTAAAGTTGATTATAATTATTAAATTCTTCATTAAAATATACACTTAATGTAATTTTATTAAATTTTTATTACAAATAGAATTTATATTTTGTCTTTATTTTTAGTTTATTTAAATTAATTTTGCATTATATATAAATAAAAATAAATTTATGCACAATTTTTTTTTAATTTATTAAATACTGCTCTAATTTTATACAAAAGTGTACTTTAAAGTTAAATAAAAACAATTAAATCTTTTATGTTTATTTGTTTGAATTTTTATTTATGCATTAAATAAATATAAAATGGGATTTTATTTATAAAATAAATTCGAAAATTATTTAAGAATCTAAATTTTCATTTACTTATATTATTTTTTCTTTTAATAATTTTTATATTTATAAAATTTTACAGGGGGGGGGATTCTTATGTACAAGTTAAATTTGGCCGAGTTTTGATGTAGAAAAAGACTTTTTTTGGGCATTAAATATAGCTTAAGTTATGATTCAACTGGAAAATATAGCTATATAAAAACAAATGATCGATATATTTGTGAAAATGCTTTTGTTCTTTCCTTTTTTTTTTACTCTATTTTGCTAAATGGGTTTATCGATCATGTCTGTCAAAGCTACAGAATTGTATCTTTGACAAATGGATGCTGAAGATAAACGATGTCAATACAAGAAAATAAAAACATTTTCTTACAGAAATATCTTCTAAAGATAAAATTTAATATTAATTTATTATCGAAGAATAAGTTATTTTTTTTTTATCTTATTTTATTTATTTATTATACTTATTTATTTATATTTAAAATTTTTAAACTAGCTTCAACTTACTTACCTTTCGTTCCAACCGTTATCCGACTGTAGTAGTATTTGTAACAGATGAACTGAATCCAGCTGTCAAATTTCACTTTGGGAAACGGTCCTGCGATAAATTAAAGATGTTCGAAGCTTTGTATTAAGCTCGTTTTACTTCATTAAATTCTCATTGGAGAAAATTGTAGAAGAGTGGTGCTCCTTCCTGCTTATGTCCTCGCTCGCCACGAGTGGTACTGCAGTAATCATTGGTTCATTCTTGGCATTTCAACGACCACTTCCTTATTTACAACCAATTACTAACCGAAACAAATGAAAAATTAAAGGTTTTTAATGTCTTATATGTGAGAATCTCGCCCAGTTGTGCTGATTTTTCAACAGTGACGTGGCATTCCGACAAACATGTAATTTATTCTACAGATGCTGTTTACT
>NW_019385482.1:113299-154762 GCF_000671375.1 Centruroides sculpturatus | reverse complement strand
AGAGGAGGAGGAGGAGGAAGAAAACGAGAAAAAAAAACAACTTACATGGCAAAACACGCTCCTTTATCGATTTTCTCATAAAATTATAGCTTCTCATTATATTTCTTGCTAAGGAATCGACTTCTCTGTCTCCGAAAATAGAACAGAAGAAGTTGGTAATCCCTGTTGGAAAATAATCCTAAAGTTTTATTTTGAAAAGTGAAAGAAATGGTTTTTAAAAATATATCACATGTTACGTTGATTTATGCTAATGAATGCACTTTTTCTCTTCTATTTATCTCGGTTAAGTGGATTAGATGTGATTAAAACTGATTTATCGAGTTAATTTAAAGCTATATATATTATAAAATTCGTTTTTTTAAAGAAAAATGACAATTAATTGTACTAATCCGGATAAATGACTCCTACGCGAAATTATTACTATTTTCTTTTTTTTCCCCCTTTAATTTCTATCTTCTTCTTGGTCTTTCTTTAAATATTTCTTGCACGTTTGTCCACAGTTTGATTTCTAGAAAGATCATGTAACAATTATTATTAAATTTTAAATTTTCCGTCGTATATTCAATGGGAGCATTGTAAAATCGCACTGATCTCCAGTTTGATCAAACAGTTCTCTTCCAAAAATGCCTGTTGATTATAATAATTTATTTACATACAATATAAATGTAAATATAGATATATATATAGTCTTTAAGAAATGAAAATTTGCTCCAGATACATAATAATACAAAAATAAAGGAAGAAAATTATTATTATTAACAGATTTTAAAACACAAAACAAGGCTGAAAAGATAATTAAGGGTGAAAGTTTTAAGTAACATTTCCTTCTTGGGATAATTTGGGTTTGGCCAAGGACTAGGACACAATTTGAGTAACGAAAATATGCTAAACAGTTGAAGATAGTCCCTACAGAATTGATTATCATTATTACTCACGTTTCAAGAGGAAAATATGAAACGGTCTTGTTAATTAATAATTATCTTCAAGTAGGTCAATAATCATTCTGCATTTAGAGGTTTTATTTTATTTTATTTTTTTTTAAATTAATATTTATGCATCATGTTTATTTATTAAAATAACTAAATTATCTCGTGGTAGAATTTTTTCCTTATTTTTATTAATTACCTTGTCCTATTATTTGTTAATTTGTTGTATGCTTAAGGAAGAACTTTACCAATTGATTGTTAAGGTAGTCTATATCGCGGTTAGATCTGTCAAGAAGCAAAACAGAAAAAAAAAGAGATCCAAATGAGATAATTATAGGTTTTTGTAACTGTAGGGAGATGCATTTAATTGATGTAATTCACGCCATTTTTTTTTTTATCGTTTGCGGTTTGGCTAGACTTTTTTATGTTAATTTACGACTATAAATCGAACTGAAAAAAGGTTAGTGACTAAGCTATTTTTTCTGAATTTTAATTCTGGAAACGTGTGTAAGAAGTGTCAAATTCGCACCGTTTTGAGATATTTTACGTCCATTGTTTTGCTTAACCAAATGCCAGATTTAGTTACTATTGTATTATTTGTGTGTCGGTGATCTAAAATAACCCAAAAGAATTATTTCTAGAATAGATAAATCGACGATTTGTCGCAATGGAAGATGCTCTTTTGTTTAAGGACACACACGTTGCTCCCGAAGAACATTCTCCCGCATGGAATGTCATTCTGTATGACAACAGAAGACGGTACAGGGCGTGGGACTCCAGGATGTAGAAGACATTTATAAACTAAGCTTGTCACAATTGGCGCGACAGGAGAACTCCCCTCCATATCATCTAAGAACGACGAAAGATGGATTGAATAAGAGGGTGTACCCAAACAATTTCCTGTTTTATCTCGACGTATAACAGCTTTCTTCCCCCCGCTACTAAATGCGGTTTTTATGAAAACAATTTCGTCTTTCTTTCCTAGATTTTTCACTCGAATCGAGTGTGTTTAGTCTAGTCTATAAGCATTTAGCATCCCTACGGAGTCTCGTCTAACAATTTAATCATCCAAACTTGTTACGACAATTTCTCATTAAATTTTATAGCCGACTATTATAATTGTAATGTAGATGTTAATAAATAATCAGACGTTAATCGGCATTTTCGAATATTTCATGTCGAAAATCTATTAAGTAATTTGTCCTCGATACGTATCTGTCGCGAATCGAAGTAATGCGATCGCATTAATCGAAACCACATGCTACATTGTCAACATATAACGGGCATTGACGCCGTATTCTGTCCAAATGACATTAATTGACGTCATTGTCCGGTTACTGTCATCAATCATGTGACCTTGACTACACGACAAAGAGGGAAAGAAAAAGAAAAAAAGTACGAAGAAAACAATTTTTCTTTACTGATCCAAACCAGAATATTATGACAGAATGTAAACACCATGTTATTCAGAACATATATTAATGTAAGCTGTAGTTTTTGATGAAAACTGCGATTCTAATTAGGTCACGCGATGTGTAAATATTTTTTAAAAGAAGTTTATGGATTCATTACTTTTTATATCTTAAAAGTTGGTGTTGTCAAAGTACTTTAACTATTAAATCTTTCTTTTGTAAATACAGCCAAACCTCTGAACAACGGCCACTGACAGGAACATAAAAAACGGTCGTTATTTACAGGTTATTTTGTATGCATTTAAAAACATTCTTGAAAAAATGACTGCCATTTAAAAGGGGACGTTGGTGAAGGTTGAACTGTATATATATAGTATAATTTTATAAAAATACAGTTTAACAGAAAAGTTTATAATGCTTTATTGTACATTAAGTTCAGATTTTTATTAGAAAAGTTATTGGGTTCTAGTAGCATGTGCAATATCATCTTTCTACTTAAACCACTGCAAAAAAGAGGAGGAGGAAGAAAACGAGAAAAAAAAACAACTTACATGGCAAAACACGCTCCTTTATCGATTTTCTCATAAAATTATAGCTTCTCATTATATTTCTTGCTAAGGAATCGACTTCTCTGTCTCCGAAAATAGAACAGAAGAAGTTGGTAATCCCTGTTGGAAAATAATCCTAAAGTTTTATTTTGAAAAGTGAAAGAAATGGTTTTTAAAAATATATCACATGTTACGTTGATTTATGCTAATGAATGCACTTTTTCTCTTCTATTTATCTCGGTTAAGTGGATTAGATGTGATTAAAACTGATTTATCGAGTTAATTTAAAGCTATATATATTATAAAATTCGTTTTTTNTAGTCCCATTATCCACTCCTTCCAAAACTATGTCCTCTTTTTTCCCAAGACCTTTAATAATCCAATAAATTAGTTTAAATTAATAATATAAATAATACAATTTTAAAAATTAAAAAATATTTTTACCTTCAATTGTGATGCTTTCGTCAAACCAACCTAAAAATATACATATATATTTTTTTAAATTATAATTTGTATAAAATTGTAAACTTTGCAAATATAAAGAAATCTGTTAATTCTAAAATACATACCGGTAGCAATTTTACATGTTAGATAACAATTTCATAAGAATATTTCTGCTATTTTGAAGCATTAAGCATGAAAGTGTACTAAAACAAGAATTAAGTAATTAAGAATTGAATACTTCTTCACTGGAGCCGGAAGAATCTAGAGGCCAGGCCATAGTCGAAACGATGTCATCGGAAGAGGGACCCGGACTTCTGTCACTCAGTATTAATTCGTAAGTAGGATGTTGCATGTTACACAGTATAACTGTACCCAAGCTGTTTTCTATTATTTCACTTTTTTCTATTAATGTTGTTAACCATTTAATGCTGAAAAATAAGAAATTATATAGCAATTCTTCAAAATTCAAAAGTTATTTAAAGTATAATCAATAATATAAAATTATATTTCATTAAAAATTAAGAGAAACACTACAGTTTCTAGCAATCAGAAATGAACATTTATATAACAACATATTAACAATGGCATTATTGTTAAAGCATGGCCATTAACAATATATTGCTATGAATGGTTTTAAAACTAAAATACAACAAAATTATATTTTTATTTGGCCTTAATGCCATAGTATACTGTATTGCATCTAGTATTTGATGATAATATGTAATTTCCAATTTAGAATAGTTAATGATTCTTATAGGCAATATTAAAATTTTAAATAGGATATATTTAAATTGTAAATATTCCTTTTTTTCTCTGTTTAATATATTAAGTTTAAGTTTATGCAGATTTATAAATGATTGCTACAATGAATAAAGATTAGCTTTTATTCATTACAATTTCAGTTTGTTAAATACTTTATACGTTTCTTGAGAACAATTCATAGTATTATAATAAAGAAAAAACACCATAAGTTTAAAAACAATACTAATTTATAATCAATTCCTATAATTATCTTTATTGCAAATTATTTTGATGACTTTCTATGGCAATTTTCAAAGTTGGAAAAGTGTAGACAGATTTGTTGTGAATATTTACATATTAACATGTAATCTTGCCTATAATCTTAACCATTCACATATGGTATAATCATATAATACATTATGATAGTTTCTTCTTACCTAAAAATGCCAAAAGATTTGCTACGAATGTTTAAAAATATTTCATATAATGGAGGAACATTGATAGTTTATAATAGTGATGCAAAACCTTTTCTGCATGCGGGACACATTTTTTCTTATGAAGTTACAAGCTTTAAGCCTGCTTACAAGTTAGTACAGTACCAACATATTCATTAACCACTAGTAGACTAGGCCTAGGTACTAAAATAATGTATGCTAATTCCATGCAAACTAGTAATATATAGTTTATTCTCATTTTTTTTTACTGGTCAAGATTAAACTGTAGGTTCTTTGTCATAAATTAGGTTTGAATAATGGCATACAACAGAAAATAAAATTAAATTGTAAAAGCACGGGCATTATGGACTATGGATTGCTCGTGAATTGTTTATAATATATATATAAAGTCTGCCAGATTAGATATAATGATAACAGTATTTATATTTTTACTGCTTTTGACCAATTATAATCTTATTATCCTATTTTGTTAATATTAGATTTATAAATTAGATCATGTTTCATAAAAAAAGACAATTTATAGCTTTTTGCAAAGACCAATTTGTTTTGAAATATTCACTTAAAAAGTCTAACAACTTTTTAACTGTACACAAGAATATTAGAATTAAACTTATTTCAGAAATCAAATTTAAAAGGAAAAAATTTATGAGACATTCTGTCCTCATTATTAGTTTCATTAATAGAAATATAATAACAAAAATTATTTTCATATTAAATTGTATTTTTATAGAAACTAATTTTATTATTTTTTCATTAAAATACTTTCATTTCATAATGTGTTTATTTTTATTGAAAATATTGTGATAATAAGCATTTAATCTATATAATAATCTATTGACATCCTGCTACAGATAATACATTATAATTTATTAATGAAGCAGAATCTTCATCTTCTGTTTAGCTTAATATAGATGTTAAATACATCCTTATTAGCTCAGTCTCTTATTTTTCCCAACTAAAATTTAATTTCTTAACTATCAATTTTTTCTATTCTTCTATTTCAAAAGTATATTAAAAAATATGGCTTTGTCATATAAATAAAAAATCAATACTTTTTTAAGTATAATTTGTTGAATTGATTATCTGCTTCAGGTCATAAATTTACCAATACTTCATTCTCTTCTTTACAGCATATTTATTTAAAAATTAAATAGTAATATTTTATTTTATTTAAAATGCAAAATAAATATTTTGAATTTGTATAAAGCTACTTTGCCTTTGTTGTAATTTAATTAAATACTGTTCACTTTAATTTCGATAGAATGTCACTTAGTATATATAATTCAAAATACTGTATACATAGAGAGACAACCACTAATAAATATCACGATTTGTGAAAACAAAAATTTGTAAATACTGTACGTATAACCAATATCCAGCATATATGTAGAGTATTTATTAATATATTTCCAGTTTTTAGTAGTTGAATAAAACTTTGATTTAATTAATTTAACTCATTTAAAATTTACCTTTGCAACAGTGGTAAATAATCATCACTGTCTTCATTTTTAGGAGGAGCATTTCCAAGTAAGTTATTTATAGTTATTCCATATCCACTGTTTTTGCTTATAATTGTTTCTTCTAATGAGAAAATAGTGTTAGTTGCTGAATCAGTTACATCTTCCCCATCAATTTTTATTCCACTTTGTCCACATTCTTTTACTGTACATTTCTGAAGTATTAAAGTTGTACTACAGTTAATCTGTATGCCATCATCCTAAAAAAAAAATAAAGTTTACAGTTTATTTTCATAGTATATATTCACTTTAGAGAAAAAAAAATTTTATTCATACATTAGAATTTTTAAATATGCAATCTGTAGCAATAGTTTGAGCTCTAGATAAGATGTTTAAACAATTTTTAGCTTTACTTCCATCTATTATACAATCAAATAGCTTCAACTGTCCGCTGTGAACAACTATAATGCTCATAACTTTTTCTCTTGATAGAATAGTCAAATTGGAAAGAGACACTACTGGAGCAGCAACATTTATAAATATAGTCCCATTATCCACTCCTTCCAAAACTATGTCCTCTTTTTTCCCAAGACCTTTAATAATCCAATAAATTAGTTTAAATTAATAATATAAATAATACAATTTTAAAAATTAAAAAATATTTTTACCTTCAATTGTGATGCTTTCGTCAAACCAACCTAATCCTTTGCATTTGTAATTTCCAGGTAGAATTAAAATATGATCTCCAGAATGACTATTAGCAATTGCAGAAGGAAGACAATGATGAAATTCTAATATTGTAGAAGAATCAACTGGTAAATTCTGGAAAAAATTTATTATTTATATAATTCAAATTAAAATATATTTATAAAGTAATAAAATCTAATCATATAATTTTAAAATGTAAAAAGAAATCACCTGAAGTGATGTCTTATCAAATTTTTCGCCAACTACATGTGTAACAGGATCAACTTGATCTTGATTTTCTATGTAAGTTTTTTGATATAAATCTTTTTTTATTACTAATGTCCTAAAAAGTATTTTATGATTAATTAATAATCATACATTTACATAAATTAATAATTACACAAATCAAAAATTAAAATAAATATTTAATTGAGTCTAATAGATTAAACCATATCAAAATTGAAATTAAAAAATTTCACTTTTTCTATTTTCAAATTCTTTAAAAATGTCTTCTGTTGTTTATTAATTTTTATATTTTCAAAAAATAAAAATGTATTAGTGTAATTTTTTTTTATTTAGAGGTTTAAATTATATTCAAGACCAATTATATTGTATAACTGTTCTTTGATTATGATCTGAACCCATATCCTTTGGTAACATACCAAATATTCTAATCTGTTAAATTAACTATACCCAATTATCCTATCTATTAACAGGTCTTGTAATATTATCCCTCAAAATATTAATCATATTATTTAAACTGACTTGTTAATCAGTTATTAAAAACAATGATCTAGAACCCAAATGTTAAACATACTACTTCATCTAAGCTTTCTTTTTTTAAGAATATATAGTTAAAAAACATATGTAGTTATACAGTTATATAACTGTATATAACAGTTAACCATAGATATACATAGATTGATACATTTAATTACTTTTTGCATCAGTTATTTATTTAACCATTTGATTGTTACATCTACTTAAATATCAAATTATTCTTATTCAACTAAATATAGTCACACAAGTCTGATTTTAATGTATTTAATGAAAATAAAATTTTAAAACTAAGAAGTAAATAGTACAATTTAGTAGAAAAATAGATAAAAGTTAAAAAATAAACTTTCATAAATACACAATTGTTAATTTATCCAAACAATAATTTTTATTTCTATTTTAGGAAAAAGAGTTGACCAAAGAAACTATTATATATTAAATAATGGTTCTACATTTTATTATTTAAAATGCAAATATTATTTATATTCTAAATAAATTAAAAAATAAAAAAAAGATGAATAAAATAATAAACTTCTATTTTCTTATATTTAAGAACTGTTTTATCATTGTATTCTATATGTAACATAATTATGAATGAATAATTTATACTTATACATCATGAATAAATACATATAAAATTATTTGATATTTTAAAATAATTATTAATTTTTAGACATTTTACTTACTTAAAATGCATTTCTCTATTTAATTTATAATATTTGAATAAAGATATTCTTTTATACTGTACTTTTTTTTAGCATAGTATTGAAGTTCATTGAAATCTTAGTTTATAACAACACAGTAATTTTTTTGTTTAATTTGAGTTTATTCATTTCATTATGTTTTTTATTCATTGTGAATATGAGATCATTTCTATATGATTCATCATTAAAACTAAATGATTAAATTCAGTTTCTTAGATAATAAAATGTATTTAATTTATGAATAAAACATTGATATCTAAGTATAAAGTGTAAATACAAGTCTCAATTAAGTACTATGATTAAGTAGATTAAAAACTATCAAGTTGTCATATTAAGTTGTGCAATAAAACTCATGTCCACATGAAGGAAAAATAAAGTATTTATAATATTAAGAAGTTAAGTTAAATATACAATAAATTCTGCTTACTGTAATTATGGATATCATCATCAGTCATTTAACGTGATCAAAATTAGTAACTTCCAAAACATTTAAGCTAAAATGTACTGTAAAAATTTCATTTATACAAAGATGATGATAAGTATTTTTAAGCCATCTTTTCATATTATCAGACTCAATATGTGGTTGATAAAATGCAATCATTATCAGTCTTAACTAGTACTTTAAAATCTACTTAATGTAATAACTTTGAGACTTGTTTGAATAACCAAGTAACATTAATATTAAACACAGGAATAAATAAACTAGACTACAATTAGTAGAAATTCTGGTTTTATTGATTCTTACATTAAAAGCACATATTAAAATAATTTTAAAAATATACAGTATAAATTGAAGATTTATATATTATAATTATTATTATTATTAATTAAATATGTAATTCATCAGGGTATTGTTTATCTATATAGTCTTTAAAAACAGATATGGTATAATTGAAGTAAAGAATGCCAGCAAAGTAAACTATTATGAGAAAATAACAATTAAGTAGATTCTACTGTATAAATAATTATTAATATTGCCAATTTATAAAATATGAAGAACGAAATAAACAAGAACAAATAATAAAATGATACAGTGAAAATAAAAAATAAAACTAAATTAATTTTAGTGGTATTTTTTATAGCTAGTTTATTCAATTGTTGGAATCTCTTTAATTAAGTTACTGTATATAAATATAACTTTAATTATATCAGAGTTTGAAGTTCTGTTTAGAAAAACAACAGCAGAAGTTGATAAAAATGCTTAAATTAAATGAAAAAACATATAAAACAGTATATCTGTATGTACGGACCATCCAATGAATTGATAAAGTCAAAAACAATAGCAATCTAATTACAAAGCAAAGACAAATCCAATTATTTGTAAATATTTATATTGTTAATTTAGAGAAAAATTTAATATTGTAAGAAAAACATCAGAAGTAATATAATAAATCTATAATTTCCAATTATGCAATATAAATAATATTTGGAGATAATTAAAATCAAATATATGACATATAATTATACTCTTATTGATCTGCTTTCAGTAAAACATAAAAATTAAAAATTTTTTCAATCAAAATGTCAAAGGATTTTAATTTTGCAACTTTTTTTTTATCAGTAATAAATTTACTTAAAATGTTACATTTTAAATAATTTAAATTTACAATCAAAATATTTTTTGTAGCATTTAAACTTTAGAATATCAAAGAATTTAAAAACCAAAAAGTGATTTTCTATTTTCAAATGAAAATTGAAGACACTGTGTAACATTAGCTATGAAAGGACTCATTTGTTAAATAAGTAGATATTCATTTATAATGAACATTTCTAAAATTGATTAATTGTAAAGTTTTTAAGTAAATATTTGTCAACAGTTCTCTATTTATGTAGTAGTCAATTTTCAATAAACAAATAAAACTACAACATGTAGACTCTGGTACAAACCATACATATCATATAATTTAGTAAAGATTTAGGGATACACTCCTTAGATCCTACTTGGAAGAGACTGATACTAAACAAAAAACAAAACTCTTTGTTTTGTCCTTAATTAAAATTTATGTTTGCACAAATTTAGTATGTTTAATTAAAAGAATCTGTGGGAGCTATAATCTGTCAGAAGAAAATAGAAGGACAGATAGTTCCAATCTGTGATTGGATTTTTATTTTTAATTTTAGCAAACATGAAATTTAAAATATAAATTTTTTTATAATAAAATATAAATTTTTAAAAGTATATTTGTTTATTGACAAAAGTTATCTGTAACAGATAATAAATCTAATGTTACATAATTTAGCATTGAAATAAAAAATTCTCTCTCCTAATCTTACATTTATGATTTATGAGAAAATATCTTAAGAAACAGTTTCATTTCATTTTTAAATTCCATTATATTCACTTAAAATACACCCAAACCTCATGTTTGCCTCTGAATCTGGCACTAAATTGAAGATAAAATAATTAAACTATGTATGGTAATGAGATCTACAAACAATTTTGAGTTTGTTAACCTCAAATCAAGTGAATTTCAAACTTTTAATGCCATTTGCAATGTAAAATTATATATTTAGTAATTCACAGATATTGAAGGGTTCTCTGTTCACTATTTACAGGGAAGATTTGTTCACAAGTATTCATTGGCATGTTACAAGGTGGTGCTTTTAGCAGGATGCTATATCAAGGTTTGTATGTAGTTTGTATAGTTTATAGTTTTTCTATAAAAATAAATGACTTGCACTGATGTTACTAGAATGAATGTAAGTGGTTTCTTTTTTTCATAGGCAAGTTGTTTACAATTTAATGTGCTTCTATTCTACCACAAGTTTCCATTTTTAAAAACACAAATATTGAGAAATAACAAATATTTTGAGAAAATTTAAAATAATTGTTAGCTACTTAATTAACAATTATATTAAAGTTTAATAGCCAAGGAATTAATAAATAAAATCATTTACATTGTTAAGTAAAACCTAAAATTAATGAAAAATGACATTAGATACTACAATATCAAAAGTATCTGCAATGAATATTGGATATTGATATCATGGAATATCAATTATTTAACATTTGTTACAGATATTTAAAAAAATTAGATTGGTTATGCTCATCCATTTGTATCAAAGAATATACAACATATTAATTTTTACAGTCATAAAGCATGATATCTGCTGAATGCTGTTTCAATTTGAAAATAATACTTTGTCACAACATAGATTATAATAATAGTTCAAAATGTTATAAAATTACATTATATGTTGGCAATTATGAATTATCATGATACGTATGTATACATATGCATCTAATACTTGGTTTACACACTAATTCAATTCCATTATCTCTGTTTAATATGGTCATTACTTTTTACACTATAAAATTTTAATTTAACACAATACTTTAAAATATTTTTCTGTATTTTCTTTTAAAATTAAGTATTTGATAAAATTGAAGTGCTTATCTCTGTTATTATGGCATTGCAGTTGCACCACAATTACTCTCAATTTATTTGTTCTGAGATGGGATTCTCTGTTTTGTATTACTATATTACAACTTTTTACCATCTACATTAACGATACTTCCTTATAAATTCTTCATATTTTATTTATAAATTTCCCAATGTGAGAAATTTATAAAGAATTTAAGAATTAAATAAACTTTGATAACCAGCAACATCTCTGGTAAACAAATTAAGACTGAAGTAGTTAGTAATGGATATGACACAACATAAGATTTTTAACTTAAAAGTAGAAAAAAAATTGTGTTATCAACAGCAAAGAAGATAAATAAAATAATTTTTACATTCAAATAAAAATGATATATAATAAATATAAAATTAAATCATTCATTTTATATCAATTAATAAAAAAATGAAAAGTCTCTATCCATTTTCCATATAAATGCTAGTCTTAATTTATATGGGATCAACCTACTATGTAAATCAAGGATTAGATTTATATGTACAGGCTATATGTAGAAGTGGAGTACTGTATAATGTTAGAATATCCAAAGTCACCATTGCCTTTCATTGAAAATTGAAAATAAAAGTCATTATTTATTGTTTAATCTAGACTCATTTTCAACACTGATATTTAGTTTTTAATTTATCTATCAGGGAATAAAACTAAATATGAAAGTGTTAAATATGGGTCAAAATTAAACAATAAATAATGACTCCTATCCAAAATCCTCAGTTAAAGGCATGACAGGATATTCTACTACTGTGTTGAAATCATGTTCATCAATTAAATCTTTAAAGAAAAAAGTTTATGATTACACTCACATCAAACCATAAACTTTTTATCTGATACACAGAAATTTCCAAAAAATGAGAAATTAGGATATTAATGTCTAACAGATCTATCTGGAAAATTAATATAGATATGAATTTTCTATAATTTTTATTCTTATATTAATTTATTAGCTTTATAAAATTAACTTTTCCATCATATTATAAATACCTGATTATAGGATTTTCAAGCATTTCCATTTTTTTCTGCAATTCTTCAAATTTTGTTTGGAGTTGTAAAGTTTCTACGACATCCTCTTCTCTAAGTTCGGATTCTGAATCACTAACATTCATGTTATTTCTTAAGTTTTCTAGTTTTTGTTTAATCTCAAATCCTTCAGTTAAAATTTCATTTGCACTTTCAATAACATCTTCTGTTACAACTTTATTTTTTACATCAAAAAAACTAATTAAAATAAAGAAAAAAAATTTTAATTTTAAATAATCATATTAATTTGCATTATTTTTATAAGAATATTAAATTATTACCTATTTATTTTAACTGAATATTCATTTCCTGATATTTATTATGAAAAGTAATTTAATATTTTAATATTTTTTTTATGATATTTAAAAAGTTTAAATAAAATTGAAGTTTTTATTTTCTAATAATAAAAATATAATCTTAGAGCATGTATATTTGTTTATCATCATAAAATTGTTAATAATAAATTTTTTTTACAACTTACAACTTCAATCTTGTTTTTAAATACTTTTCAACAAATTTATAATCATCATCATCATCATCCCAAGGTCTCCATATATATTTATAAAAAAATCTAAATAAGGAATAAGATACTTTAATAAAATCTCCATGTTTTATATTAATTATTATTTAGTATAAAGTTTAAATAAATAATTACCTTACATGTTCGATAGCAATAGCAGTTTTAAGGTATAATTCATCATCATCTCCTTCGCTTATTGGATAAAGTTCTATTAATGGGACATCAACAAAGTTTTTTAATTTTATTAAATTTTCTAATTCTGGAATGCAATTTAAATTGGAAATTTCTTCTTTCGAACTATTCAAAGCACTCAAAATTTTAACTTCTGCTTCTAATTTTTGCAAACTGACATCTTTCACCTATTTTGTTTAAGAAAATTGAAGTAAATTGTATAAGAAAATTAATTTTAGATAGAGCAAATAAACTTTTTAAGAAACAATTAATGAACTAACAGGTTTTTAATAAGCTCTCGTATTTATCATGGGTTCAGTCAGGCCCACAATGGGGTTGGCCACATGAGGAGCAGCAGAGCTCAATATATCTCAGATGAATCATTCAAGAAATTCCAGGAGAGTTTGCTCAACCTGATTCAATCCTGGATGCCCTAGAGCAATAGACTAATGCCTTAACCTTGAGCATCCAGTCATCTGATACAAGATATTAATCACTCCAAGACTTAAAGTATTAAAATAAAAATGTAGTTTCTAACCTTCAAGGATCAGTAACATCTGTTACAGATTTATATCTGTTATAGAAATGCTATTTTTTGATTAAATTAAACAATAAGAAATGATAATAAATATTTATGTTAAGATAATTTAATCGTAACTTGTACAGAATAATAAAAATTCAACTATACTGCATTACAAAAACATAAATAAAACATTTAATATAAAATATAAATTCGACTTTACAAAGATAAAACTTTGCATTTTGTCCTTCCTTTTCGCCATTTTATCTTTGTAAAGTCAAATTTATATTTTATATTTATTAAATGTGAATAATGCTGGCCATGTACTTGTATTAGTTTTTTATAAATAAAACAATTTAACTAAATAGAAACATTAAATTTAAACTGAATTGTTAAATTAATTTTAAAAAATTGTTTTTGATATCCTTTTTCCTACTTCTTTACTTACTAAAATAGAATAAAAATTTTTCAATTCCTTATAATTCATGTTAAAAAAAAATAAACATTCACTCTAATTTTTAGAACCTTTTCATTTAATTAATCATTTTCTAATATTACTTACTAGAACATTAGAGAACACAGTAATTCTCATTAATGTTCTTCTGTAGCTCTCTTGTACTTTCTGAATGTCTCCCTCACATTCTGCTTCTGTTCAAATTTAATTTGTTTGTTTATTTTTCAAATTATCTGGTGTTTGTCGTTTTTATTTGCCAAATTTTTGAAAATAATTATAAAAAGTCCTTGTCTGGTACTATATACATAAGCTACTATTCTTTATTTATGAGAACTTGCAATTTACTTAAAAACACTAATATGGAAAATTTTAATTAAAGACTATATATAAAAAATTTATTTTTCCAGTTTTTTCTTTATTAAATTAAATGTAATGAAAATAGATAATTTTTAAACATATATAATGTTAAAGTTTTGACTATACCCTGTGGGCATTAAGAGGGCATTTTTATCATTTCTGTCATGGTTTTGGGCAGGATCAAACTAGAGCAGCTGGTTGTGAAGGAAGGAGATAGACATCCAGTATAGACCATTCATGAAAAATTCCTGGGGTTCTTTGCCCACTCAGATTCGATCACAGATCTCTAGAGCAATGTATGGATGCCTTAACTGCCTCAGCCAACAACTGGTTCTATTGTTAACTTAAAAACTTTTACATTCCTAATAAATAAAACATTGCATTACAGTGGACTCTTATATAGTGACCATCTGATACATCAGATTATTGACAAAGCAAATAGTTTTGTTACTTCTTGTTATTAGTTATACATAATGAACTCTTGATACAGTGAATGATTTATCTTTGAGAGTTTATCATAGAGAAAGACCAATGTTTAATAGAATAATCCTTTCTCAAATCATTTAGAGAAAGAAAGATTATTTTATTAAAATAAAAGTGCAAAATTTGTTTAAATTGTTAAGTAGTTTTTATAAATACCATATTAAGAAAATTTGGTAAATAAAGATATCTGCAACTTTCTATTGTTAGAACTATATTTATTTGACAAACTATTTATATTAATTATTTTAATATCCTTTTTACATTTGTTCATTTTTATCTTGATATACTTTTATTATAATTAATTACTAGCTAATAGATTTATTATTTAAAATGATAAATTTTTAAATACCATATATATTATTTTCTATAATTAGTTATGTTTAAAAAAATTAAAGACATTTTAAAACAAATTTATCTAATAAATCAAAAATGAACAGAATAAAACAAACCAGTTTTACTACTCATTTTATTTCAAAAAACTGAATAAAGAAAAAAATTAAACTGTACATTAACATAGATTGTCAGATTAAAATCCATTTATCAAAGCCTTTAGAAATGTATAGTTTATTGTTATGTAAATAGTATAATAGTATATCTTACTTAGCATGTTTTAAACTTCTATATATANTGTTTAATTATAAGTAATTGAAAGATAAAAAAGAATTAACAATAAACAATGATTTATTGAGATTATTCAAAGCTGAACAATTTTATCTCTAATAAGTAAATTTATTTTGAAATTACATAGCATTGCATTTTACATTATTATTTTATCAAAATTAATTCTGACAGATATTCAACATAGCATAAATAAGCATTAACTGATTTATAAAAAAATTAAATTGAATGATCAGTAATAATTATTGTTTACTGGTTATTCAATTTCAACCTTTTTAAACATCAATTAAAATTATACAATTAATTCAGATTAAAATAATGATCTTTTGCATTTAATCTTGTGTTAGATCATTAATGAAAAAGATTATTTAAAAATATTAAATTTACTTCTTACCTTTCGGCATCCATCTGGTTCCATCTTTCCAAGTAGCATTTCGAACTAATAAACACAAAAATATATTTACTATTAATCTAATATAATAACAATACTAAAATTTTGCAATTTGTATCTCAAAAATATCATAAATTATAGCATAAATTAATAAATTCTTACTTCATTTGTCTCCTGAGCTAATTCACTCACACAGGATATGAAGAGATTTTCTTCTTTTATGCCTCGAATGTTTCTAATATAGAAATTATTTTAAAATGAAATCAAAACATTTTTTTTATTTTATTATTTCTGAAATAGTTACCTAAGAAAATAAAAATATTGAATGGCTTCTCTGGGATCGGTGATTTCGAATTTTTTTGTGTACATCATGATTAATCTGGCAAAGTTGAGTCGACGCATAGGCGGTTTGTCGGCTTTATTTTGGGACACTATTTATGACAATAATATGATCGTAATAAGTATACTATTATAGCGGAAAGAGTTATGTTAAGATAATTTTAAGATTTTTATTTTGAATTCTTACATAATGGTGCATGAATATTGGTGGGTAAGGCTAGTAAATTCATCTCGTACAAAGTTATTGCCAAATGGACCGCGTGACACCTTAAATGTTCGATGCGAGATAGAAATTCGATTGCAGCTTCGAACTGGGCAGTGAGAAAGAGAACTTCAAAATATAAAAATGGTTGTTCGTAAGCATTGAAATGAGTTTCACCTAAAAAGAAATTAGTATTTTTAATTTTACTAGATTATGTTAAAATATAGGATAATGATTTAATAGTTTACCGTGATCTTCCAATAAAAGGGACTGTAACTGTGACAGGGTTATTCGATCTAATTGCATTTGTATGGAACTCTCTCCTATTTCTTCAGACCGTAACTGACAAAGCTTTAACCATAAATAGTCGTCTGTCTTTTCGGCAACTTCCGAGTGATCCTCATTCATATTGCAACAAGCAAGAATACAATATACAGCTCTAAATAATAAATATTATATAAACAACAAAATAATCNATATTTAAATAGTTATATTATATATATATGCATACTAAGAAACTTATCATATATATTATCAGTCATTTACCAACCTCCAAAACATATACAATAAAATATGTTCAAAAAACTTCTTATTATAATCAGACTTTTGGTTATAGTTTTCCTCTTCAGGAAAATAGACATTTTAAGCTATCTTTTATGGCTCAATTTCAATATGTGGCTGAGATGTGCAATCATTATCAATTATCATTATCAGTCTTAATCAGTGCTTTAAATGCTACATGTTGTTGTTTCAGAAAACTTATTTACCTCACATTATAGTAGTTTAAAGTATTGATATTAATTATTTCAATTATACTCTGGCTGAATTATAATCATAATTAATAAATTATACATTGTACATTTTTTAATTGTTTTAAAATGTCTTTTTAATGTCAGAGTCAATGAAATCAGAATTTCAATTAATTGTAATTACGTTTACTAGCTCCAGGATTATCAGTCAGTTATCAATGTAAGAGAGACCAAAGTGATTATAAGTAGATTCTACCATATTTAGAAAGTAAAAATATTAAACAATTTAAGCAAACAAAATATATTCTACATTTTATGTAGCATAAAATTTTAAAAGAAATAAAATTTCAGTATATTTTTATTATTATTAAAAACTGTTTTAAATAATAAACCTAATAGCACTGTTCATTATTATTTGCTGACTGTGGATGCACTAAAGTGTCTCATTAGACATCCAGCAAGACAATTTCAGGAATATTAAATGATAAATATTGATTACTGTAATTCTATATCTGTGCCAGAAATCATTGGCACATAAGAATGTAGACAAATCTGTATGAACAAAAACATTTGTTAAAGGTTCATGATTTTTTTACAAGTGAAAACTTTCAAAATCTATTATGTGTCAATCATAGCATAAAAATGCAGAAAATGATTATGAAATAAGCAAACTATATCTAATTAGGATGCAAGATGTTTTTGGCATTCCTTGTGATAACTGAAAACATGAAACTATACTTGTTTGTCTAGTCCAACACCAAGTTGTTCTTAGTGTTGGACTGGAACAACTTTTGGCCTGGAAATATATATACAAAATATTAGTCTATAAATATATGTATATCAAGGGCCAGAAGGCTGAGGTGGTTAAGGCATCAACAGTAGGCTGACACCTTAACCTGAAAGATTCAAGGTTAAATCTGCCAGGTTAAGAACCCCAGAATTTTTTAGGAAGCGGTCTGTCCAGATATGTTGGGTCCCCTTCCCTCATATTGCCTGGCCACTCCCAATTGTCAACCTGCCCAAACCTACAATAACTTAAAAAAAAAATCTCAGTGTCCACAGAGCAGAAAAAGTCCAAAAAACTCATGGGGCCTACAGGGCAAGTTGCAATCAGTTATTTCAAATTCTAAGTTACAAAATACACATTATGATGAGCCAAGTGTCAGTTTGTATGAGCCATTCTGTGACAGCCCATATCCAAATCGGGGCAAGTATTTTAAAATTTCAAATAATAGACCAAGTGTTTGCCATTAGCTTGATATCTATGAACCATTTCACAGCAGCTTATGGTTTGAATTAGAATAAGACTTTTAAAATTTAATACAGTAGACAGCACTTGTATTTTGTTTATTTGTCTCAAGTGAAATTTAACCTATAAAATAAGGAAAGGCTACACAACAAACAACCATTAGAAAATTTCCAATTTTTCAGTGGACTGGCCCACTGAGAAACTGGGAATTTTCTAGCTTAATCAAATCTGACATATTTCCTAATATCCTGATATATATACATATCTCTACATTATTGCTATAAATTTATATTTATCTTGAGTATCATCATTATCAGTTTTTGTTTTTTGATTGTTCAACTAACATTTATCCAATTGTATTTATTTAATCATAAAGTTTCTCTATGAACCAGAACAGGAATGATTCATATACTCAAGACATATGGGTACCAGATTACAATGTGTATTGGGCTAAAGTTTGTCTAAAGGCATAACCTATTATCTTTCGGTACCAATTCTTTTTAGGGCAGGTGCACAAAATAATACAGCGTGCTGACATGCAATACTGTTCAACCCAAGTAAATAAAAAAAAAAAAAAAAAAAACAATATCAGAATATATGACACGACTAACAATTTCACAGAAACAAAAATGCACAGAATCATATCAGGAGTATGCCAGGTAACCGAGAAGCCAAATTAGCAAGTGTGTGCTGTAATTGAATCTATCAGTAGCGTGCAGTGGCATTTGATGATATAGAAGCTGTGTTTCCATAAAAATTATAAACAAATACTGGAAATGACAAAAATAAACAGTTTATTTACTATAATTCTAAAATAGATACATTGACATGAAACAAAAACATAAGAACTTGTTTATGAAAATAATTGCAAAATATGTATTTATATTTTAGAAAATACAAGGAAAGCGGTGCTTCCATGGACTGCATGCCACCGGAATCTATAATCCTTATAATCAAGGCTACTTTTCAGCCAGAACATGCCAGTATGCCATACCATCAGATAGCATACGTATCAATAGGTGGTATATAGCACCAGCACTCAAGCAGTAAAAATTTCTATACAAAACTTCTAAACTTTGGTTTGGGTGAGAAATCTGAACAATAAAAACAAACTGGACAACTCTATCAACCACGACAAATACCACAAGCCAATTAGAGCAACACACGAAACAACTCGACGGGGATGGCGTCTTTTGTCGAGGGTCATTTTTCGACGAATGGACGAGCCCGTCGGGTAATCGTCTGTCTCCGCTACGTTCCGGTCAAGAAACAGGTACGGAGAAACGTTAACAACTTTTTGAAAGGAAAAGATAAAAACACGGTTATTAAAAGGGCATCATTTAGCAACCAACACTAAAAGATTGCACACACTAGCAGCTATAATATATAGTGCTATAATGTTACAAAAGCCCTACACAACTTATAGCATGTTAAAACCATTTGCAGCAGGCAGGATTTCATTCGTATAATGTCGCACCGAGTTTACCATATAATATAGCGTTACAGCGCTGTATATTTATCAGCAAGTGTGTGCCAACCTTAAATCAAAAGTAATAAATTATTATTAATGTGTACAAGTAAACATTCTCAAGAGCCAAATTCTTTCAATAATCATATTTATGGTAAAAGCCTCTCAATCAGGCTTACCAAAACTCTGATTTATTAGATAATTTGGAGCTTACCTCAACGATAAAGTCATAATCGAGTGACAGGCCAGAATATTTTTGAGGTCTCCAAACAGCTGACCATCCAACCGGTTCGATGGTTCGCGTAATATAATCGATCATAGCAGCTTCCACGCCGCTCGTATAAACATCTTTCAGTATTTCTTCGTCGTAAACGGTTAATAATTCGTCAAACGTCGAATATTCCAATTTAACTTTGTAAACGGAAGGAATCTTTGATGAAACACCAGTCTCCATCTTAATTCAAATTCGTAATTCGCGCCTCTTACGTAAGATGTAATTGACACTTAAATTTAAAAAAGAAAGTTATTAAAGAAATATAAATTTTAGTATATTTGTATAAATTAATGTAAAATTAATCGCTTTATAAAATAATTCATTAAAGTTATTTAAATATATTTAAGTTAAATTAATTTTAGTAGTGGCGTGTTAAGATTAAAATTCTATATTATAGCCGATATTTTATTTCTTAATTAAAATTAGACATCGATTATATCAAATTTAAATTTTTATTTGATTTTAATTACGATTTGTTTTTTCTTTAAATTTTATGTTTTTTTTTATTTATTTTATCTTTTCAAATTTAAGTTTTTGTCGGTAGAGTGTGCTGTAATTAAAAAAAAATGGATCCGATAGCGGAAGGTAAACAAGTTTCGTTTTTAATTGAACTCGAACCGATACATTTGGAACATTATTAATGATAAACGCTGATTTGTAGTATTACAGAATGCAAATATAAATAATCTATTGCGCATTGTGTAAATACTGGGTTTTTCGTATTCGTGGGAGTTACGTGTCAATATTTCCCGCGAATATCTGTACTTTGACTTTATCATCTCACGTGATTTTTACATATGCTTAAACACTTTTTCTATCACTTACGAACGACAGAAAAATGTTTAAATGTCGTTGAAAGGTCATAATTACGGTGTTTTTTTTATATTTATTTCTGGTTTTAGGCCCTTTACTGTTCAGAGAGCACAAAAAGACCATGCCATAATTACGTTTGACGATAACGAGTAACGTTGTAAACACGTGTTTCTGAAAATACTGATCAAAATTTTGAATAGATGAGACGAAGAATGCACAGGGATTTGCCGTATATGTGATGCACAAAGATTGCGAGCCATCTTAGGGTGCGACTATGCAGACGCGAGTAAGCGAGAAGAGGTTATGACGTTTCATACTCTGGTCTGTGTGGTCATAATAAACAAGAGCAAGAAACAGAGAGTGTGAAACGTCATCACCTCTTCGTACCATATATTCTTGCTTGCTCGCGTCTGCATAGTCACATCCTTACTCGGATGTTGCTGTGAGAGAGATGCGCATGCTAGACCATCACTTGGGGTGATTGTGGCCAAATTTTTACTATGATAACGTCGTGGAAACCTCGTTGTACAGATTGTCACGTTATTCATTAAACCGTTACGTAAACATTACCAAATAATATGTTTCATGAACAATTAAACAGAAAATTTTGACAGATGTTTTACTTTTTTATGTCATAAATACAATGATATAAAATATTTCAAATATCAAAGCTTATTTATTTACATATATTAAAGCTAACAGAATTTGTCAGTTTATATGATATACAATAGCAATTTGTTAATTTTCTACAACTGAATTTCAAAAATAATGAAAAATAAAAAAATTAAACAGTTGAATTATTGTATCACACTGATATATGGTACGTTACAGTAATTGCTGAAAGAATCTATTTAGTAGATGAGGTATGATAAGTGTATAATAGGTATAAATACAATGAAATAACTGTAAAATGAAAAAGTTTATAAAAAATTTAAAAGAAATGGAAGAGAATTTTTATAATATAAAAAATGAGGAATTTCTTACATGTTATAAATAAAATTTTTACTGTTTAAAATAACTTCAGATATGAACAGTAAGATATCAACATATATAAACATCTCAAAGCCAAATGATTTCCAGATTAATCATTTGATTTTTTATTATTCTAATCCGATTAATCCGGCAATTGTTTGGCTTATTAAGAAATCAATTTGGAAGTTGATATTTTTTATCAGTTGTTCCCAAAATGTAGTACAAAAGCAAATGTTAAATACAAATACGAAAGGCTAGGTTGATTAGCCTATGGATGTTTCAAATAAATTGACCTAACTTTCATTGTCTACATATTTTATTGTTTCGACTAATAACTTATCGATTAACATTTATTTGAATGAATTTACACAGGACGTCCATGTAAAACTGACCCAATCTCAGATTGAATGAATTGTTAAAATTTTCACGTTGGAAAAAGACAAGCCAATTGAAACACGATAAAATTAGGCAAAGAAGCTGTTTGAAACATAATTTTATTCACAAAACACTATAGAAACTTATAGATAACTAATGCTTCATCATTTAAGATGGACCCAGGTGTGGACTGCTTTGTATAATCTCAACATAAAATAACNGTTTTAAATTCGAATTTGTTATTGCGTATTGGTTCGATTATAGAACGATTGTAAACGTTTCAGAAAATTGATCAAATTGAAAATAGTTCGTTTGATTTTCGGCAATTCTCTTCAGCGGTAGGTGTTATATAACAATTACTATGGTTATTGAAATATTGGATGTAAATGGGGTTTGCTTGCAAAACCTCCGCTGACGAAGTCGCGGGTAACAGCTAGTATCTTATAATTATATTATTGTTATAATAATGTGCTTTTAAAAAGTTATCTGTTAATATCATGTTATGTATTTCCGAGAACATGTCTTCCTTTTTTTTTTGTTTGTTTCTTCACTATTAAGTGCATAAATAGACACAAAGCATTTTTCATTATCTTTATTGATCTTCTATTGGCCGATACGCGTTTCGGGCAAGGCTCCTCATCCGTCGGCATTACATCCGAAATCTTCTTTAAATTTCATTGCTACATATATATCTTTTTATGTTTAAAAATGCCTTGTGTCTATTTATGCACCTAGTAGTGAAGAAACAAACAATATCATGTTAGTTATTATATATGGCCAAACTTTGTCACAACAGGAGACATATACTGCCTATCAGAAATATGAGAGCTGCATGCTCTATTGAAACTGTATTTTATACATGGCAATCCATTTATGTCAATTGCAAATATTACAAATAAATTGTTATTTTTCAACAAATAATCCAAAAATGCAAAAAATTTGGATGGTCCCATTTGAAAATCTAAAGTTACTGTTACTATCCCATCCACAAGGGGAAGGGGTGGCTTAATTTCTATGTAGTTCAAAAGGCTCCTCCAAAATAATAAATTTTCATATAAGACACTTTTTCAATTTTATGTATATTTCAGGAGATATTTACAATTGACATTATAAATAGACCCAGGGCGTCCTCATAACTCTGGACCCATCCAAGCAAAAAACATACAATCACAATCTGATCAAAGTGACCACCACTGTATAATGTACACTGGTGAAGAGAAAATTTCCTCTCCTCGAGTGCAAGATGGATCACATTTACTGACACACTTGCACAGTACATTCTTTATGATGTTAAATACTGTGAATTTTTCTCTGTATAAACTTATGAGTCCAGACTTACGGGGCACTCTGTATATATAACTTACATGAGTGCCTCAGTAAGGATCTAGAGCTTCATGCATCTTGCAAGCCACAGTTTGGAATTAAATTTACTTATTCTTCAAAATTTTTCTAATTGTAAAAATTAATTTTTTCTACTTTGATAATGTGACAGTTTTAGATGTTTAGAGTGTTGCTTTGCTAATAATGTAATATTAAATTAGAAGTTTAAACTGAAAAGCTTTAAAATTTTAATTCATTTTTTTTTAATTTTCAGTTGATAAGAAAGATACTAATGAAGAATGGTTATGCAAAAGGTTAGTCAATATTTTTAGTTAACCATGTAATTTAAATCTGTTTTTCTTATAAATTCTTTAAATTTTAGTTCCAATTCCAAATGTAAGATGTTTGACACTACAATTGGTCACATAGAAGAAATTATTATGGGTAAGTCTTTTTTAATTGATTTAGTATTTCGACAAATTGTACATCTCTACAACACACACAATACAATCAAAATGCTATTTATTTATTAATGCTTTCTCATAATTGTTAGGTCATTTATTATAAAATGATTTTTATGAAGGCCGTGTATTAGAAGGTATTAAATATATATCTAACTAGCTGTATCCCGCAGGAGGGAATTTTGAAAAATCCCTTCTTAAGTGTACATTCTCCTGACGTACCCTATTAAAATGCAATCAAAAATGCAAAAAACCGCATCTAAAATAGTATAATAGAAGCCGAGTTCTTCACAGTAAGCCTTAATTTTGTCCCTCTCCCCCACAAGGGGAAATTTCGACATCTGTATAATATACAAGTTTGGATACATGCACTGTGTACCTCGCCAACCACGCGACTGTGCCACACGGTTACCTATCTCGTATACGTACGTGTCTTGCCCCTCACCACCTGCTGACACCAAAAATATAACACTTACCTAGATGTCTATCTTTTAATTTATATGAATGTTTAACAGAATAATATACAGCCTATGTCAACCCTGAAGTCCAATCTAAATATTGGTGAAAGAATTTTTGAAATTGGATGAGTAGTTTTGGAGATTACCTCCTACATCCAAACTTACAAACTTTTACCTCTTTATAATATTAGTATAGATTTTAAGAATGATATGTAAATAATCTCCATAAAAAATATATTAAGATTTCCTGATTTTGATGTAATTAAGATGTTGTTTTAATTAAGGAAGAACAAGTTTGTTTTTAATTCTTATGCATAATTTTAAAATTATGAAGTATTCCACAATTTCTTATTTTAGTAACAGTAAGTTCTTATATGTGAAATGATAAGATATTCAATGCAACATATAACATAATTTTTAATTATTTAAAAAGCATTCTATTATATGAATAAAATTCTTCAAACTATTATGCATTTTCTGATCCAAAGAACTTGTCTTAAATTCTAGATGATGGCTTATTGCAGCTTTATTTTCTTTAATTCTCAGAGGATTTTTTATGATAATGTTTATACTGTAGGACAGAGCAGACTGATTTCTTATTTGGAAGAATAAACATTATTGTAAGCAATAGTCTATTAGTAAATTAATGAAATGAAGTTACAATATAGGGTAAAATTCTTTGTCTAATGAATTTCCTTTAAGAACTAATTAGACCACTTGCCTTGTTTGATAAGGCAAACATTGTTTTGGACTACTTAGTTGTTATAGGAAATTCAGAAAATTAATTATCACGATGTCATTCTGGGATTGGATATTTTTTATATTAAAATATTTCATTTCAAGAATTTCATCAAATTTTATTAATGTTTATGACATACAGGTATCCCTTAATGTTGGTAATCAGTTCCTGAAAATCAGTTGTTTCATGCAAAAAATGGTAACCTGAAACTCTTTTCCCATTATTTTAACAGAAAAAGTTATAATTTATAACAACAACAACTAAAAATCTACAAAGCTTGTACTAAAGTGTAACTAAACACAGTAAAATAATATCATGTTTTCTTTAAAATGCTTAAAAATTGCTTTTTGATCACCAAACAAGTAATATTATTGTTAATAATAGTTGCTTTATACTGTGTGAATATGCCATACCACAAAATATTGCTTTCTGTGATACAATACAGTAGCGGTAACATACAGCAAATAAAGAAATTTGCTATAAAAAATAGACAAAAATATTTATTCTTTTAAAATCTATGGTGGATAACAATTCACTACAAACGTAATTCGTTGTAGACAAGAAAGTTGAAGAGGCCAAGAGGCACTTCTCAAAATGTCTGAATGCAAGAAAGCAGATTCTTTTTGGCATTCTATTGTGCTGATGTAAATATAAATATAAATTTTTCCCTTATAAAGATCAGCTTGAAAAGCATTGTATTGCGGGATACATATGTAAGGTTTGGGTAGTAAGAACTAAGATGTCATATTGGAAAAATATTAACCAGGAAGATGATGTAGAGTGTATCCTAAACTAATATTTTGTTTCAATATTGTATGTATAAAGATGTAAATATTAATGCTAAATCATTTTTCTTAGAACCAGATTTTCAGAAATTACAAAATGACTTTCTGGAAAAATACTACGTGTGTTTTGAAGATAAAGAAGAAAATAAACTCGAATATATGGATATATTTCGAGAATACGTAAGCAGTATTCCTCAGCGTTATTTATATCATACAGTCACTATTTATTAATACGTTTCATTTCAGACAGATTTAATAGAATCGTACATCGAAACAGAATTAAATAAAAGAATTCCAGATTTCAATATGGCACAATTTTTAAAACAAATGCAGTTAAGTTATTTTATCAAAAATTTCTTAATTTTAATTGAAAATATATGAAATGATAACAACATATGCATATTATTTTCAGGGCTTCCAAGAATGATTTAGACGGTGAAGTTTTTGATATACTGTTCAGTTTTACAGATTTTCTTGTCTTTAAGGAAATGGTCTTAGATTATAAAGCAGTAAGTATTTTTTAATCTGAGAGGAAATTATTAATATTTAAAAATTAAGTTAGTGTTTTTTTTTTCAAAGGCTAAACAAAGATCGATGACTGATTTCAGCATGAGTTTGTTAATTACTTCTTTGACAGAGAATTTGAAAACAAAAGACAATAATAGTTAATGTGTGTTGTAATTTAGAATTTTTATTTTTCCAAGTTTTCTTGTTACAACAAAACGGTTTTGGTACAATCATATGAATAAATGTTTGTTTGATATTTTGCTGCCTTTTGAAATGTTTGTACAGTTTTAAAACAGTTTAATAAATTTGAATTTTTCATTTACAATTTAGCACTTAATCATAATAAAATGCTTTCATGTCGGGTTTCAGTACCAACATAAAGCTATTATAAGTAAAAACTCATTAAGATTATTCAAGTTAAAAAAATACTTGTTGTTTCTGGCCACAGTGGACCAAGATATTAATCTTTTTTTTTCTTTTTTAACTTGTAAAAATGAAAACAAAGTGACTTTCAGACAAGTTATTCTTTTTATATGTAATTCTTTGATTAATTATGAAAATTATTTATTATTTTGTTTTCTGTTTAGTTGATAATTTTAATATTTTGAAAATGCATTGTAACATATTCACTGTAAAAAAAATAAAACTTTCCAATTGTAACAAAGTTATATGATTTTACTTTTTTAGCTCTCTTGGAATAGATATAAAAAATTTTATAACAAAATTCTATTGCTGGATTTATGTAGTTTTGATGGAAAATGTGTACAAAACTTATAAACCCCAAGCAAAAAGAATGCTGATAAATCAAACTTTCTTAACTTGAAATTCTTGCCAACTCAAATTTTGCAGTCTGTCAAAGTAATTTTGAGTTAGTAAATCTTTGTGATAATAATGTCCTCTAAAACACAAAAGAAAATCTACAAAGTTGAAGATTGGTATTTTATAGAATTATACTTATTATTGCATGAGATAAAATTCAAAATTTTAACATTTTCCACCTAAAGGAAAATTAATTTTTTAATTGCAAATTGGCCAGTCTCTTATGTTTAAACATTTTGAAATTTTAAAGCACTATCTGTAGTTTAACAACTTAGAGTTATTGGACAATCAAATTTATAAGTTTGTCTATATTATCTCCTTATTTGGAACTAAACATTCAAACTGCATAAATTTCACTATGAAGTTTTCAATTGCACATTTTCATTGCTAAGTTAACAAGTTGTCGTAGACGTGATTCACGAAAGCCGTTAGAGAGCATTTTAGTACTAATAACAAAGTAAAATGCATTTGAATCAAGTTTGTGGAAATGTCATCACCCATTGTTAGATACATCCAATTAGAAATTATAAGGGAACTTTTAATTATGCATGGTTTTAGAACTTTTGAGTAGTCATAACCATGGAAGAACAGTTATATGAAAATAAAGTTAAGAAGTTATATATACTTTTTAAAATCAGTTCATAATATAAAGACTTCAATAAGCATTACTTTAGGTTAGAGCTATCATGCTTTATGTTCAGTAACATGCACGAATGATTTATTCCTCCCCCATGAGCCAACGCAAGAATGCAACTAATAACAGGTTTGTGCTTGGAGCATATGTAATTTTGTAAATGGTATATATACAGTACATTTATAAAATAAACATTATTAATGTTGTGTACAATAACATGTTCATTGATTGGAAAACCTACAAAAATATTAACACAGTGCAGTTGTGCATCTGAAGAGTAATTAACAAGCATTCAAAAATGAGGGAAACATACTAGCATGTGCAAGTACAAATGTATGACAATGTCTGTAACTTATCTCTATCAAAAATACAAAAAAATCAGGTAATCCAACACCACTCTATTCCTATAATTGCTGAAGTAACAAACTTACTGTAGTTATAAGTAATCTGAAATATTAAATATTACTTAAGTAAATATTTTATTGTAAAGAAGCATTTTCAATAATCTTTGTGATATTGAAATTATTAATGTAAATAATTCAAGAAACAATATTATCTGTTTGAAAACACTTTTATTCTTGTATTGATATATCAATATATTTTATCTGAAATTGATTTAAGAATACCTGACAGACTTTTTACACAAAAAAAATATGCATATTTCTTTTCTTATTTGTACAGAGCAGCATTGTTTGGAAATATTCAATGTTATCAAAAATAAAAACAAACAAATCAGAGTTGGCCGATGTTTAAAATTCAACAGTTAATGATATAATCACTAAGAAATAAATTTATTTTTCCCCATATAATTTACATATAAAATCATTTGAAAAATTATATTTCCCTTTTATTTTCTGGCAGTGATTTTAGAGTTCTGATTTTTTTTCTATTGTTTTGTTAATTCATTAACACCTGCATCTGTACCAGTCTGGCATTTGTATCTCCGGGCATACGATATGGAATTATTCCGGCAAAAGTAATCAATGCTTGTCCTTTGTTTCTTAAATATTTTATAAACTATAAGAGAAAATACTTAATGTTAAATGTAATCTTACCAATCTGTAATTAAATTAAGAAAGAAGCAAACCTTTTCTTGATCTCTCTCTTCCCCAAGACTTCCCATTGTTCTTGATAATGTATGAGGAGAGGTTGAACTTCTAGAAATATATAATTTTCACGATTAATATTTAACATTTGTATCATTAATATAAAACTTACAAAGGTGTTTATATTTACTTTGCATTTTTGTACTGGGAATATAAAATATTCATTGTTGCAAGCAAAATGTCGGGAAAGTTTCGCCTCACCTGGAATTATTAAAAAATATTCACCGCTTATACACTAGCCGATTATCAAAAAAGCATACATAAATTTCTGATAAATATACCTCTTCTGCTTGCATGGAAAATGTGTTAACTTTATCATTTATTTCCTCTTCAGATAATGGTATGAGATCCAACTGTTGAATAGTCTTTGGGAGAATAAAAAGTAATTACATGTGATGTGATAAAGACAACATCAAAATTATTTCTTTACTTACCGTTAATGCTTTAGTAAATTGCTTGGTATGAAATAAATTAAAAAATGTCATTAAATCCAACAGCAGATAAAATGTTTGTGTCACTCCTTTTCCAGCAGTGTGACCATGAGTTTTGTACCTAAATGTTTAATTAAATCAAAAACTGAATTTGATATTCTTGTTTCAACAATTGTTTAAACAATATAACGTAAGAGATGTACAAACCTTTCAGCAATCTCCAAAGCTTTCCTCTCTAGTCTTTCTCTTGTAGATCCATCTGTACTGGGCTGAGCCACTACCTGACTAAGAAGTTTGTTGAGTAATTCCAATACCTTATCATGTTTCTAAAAAATTTTACAAAATATTTTAGATAAAAAATCTTATTTTAATGAAACATTCTTTTGTTAAACAAACTTAACCTGTGCCAAATCATAAACATTAACTGCATCCTCGTAACAACCTTTGTTTTCGCAATTAGTGGCAACCATTTCGATAATTTCCTTAGTATCACTGTGAAATTTATCTATGAGACCTGGCTAATATATAGATTCAAAATTAATTAGATATTGCAATAATTTTATCAAATACATTTGATTTAATATAAACTTAAATACTGTACATACAATTATGACTTACTGAATCCACAAAAACAAACATTACATACTTACCAAATAAACCACTATTAAAATTCATTATTATTTACATANTGCTTTATGTTCAGTAACATGCACGAATGATTTATTCCTCCCCCATGAGCCAACGCAAGAATGCAACTAATAACAGGTTTGTGCTTGGAGCATATGTAAGAGTGTGCTGTAATTAAAAAAAATGGATCCGATAGCGGAAGGTAAACAAGTTTCGTTTTTAATTGAACTCGAACCGATACATTTGGAACATTATTAATGATAAACGCTGATTTGTAGTATTACAGAATGCAAATATAAATAATCTATTGCGCATTGTGTAAATACTGGGTTTTTCGTATTCGTGGGAGTTACGTGTCAATATTTCCCGCGAATATCTGTACTTTGACTTTATCATCTCACGTGATTTTTACATATGCTTAAACACTTTTTCTATCACTTACGAACGACAGAAAAATGTTTAAATGTCGTTGAAAGGTCATAATTACGGTGTTTTTTTTATATTTATTTCTGGTTTTAGGCCCTTTACTGTTCAGAGAGCACAAAAAGACCATGCCATAATTACGTTTGACGATAACGAGTAACGTTGTAAACACGTGTTTCTGAAAATACTGATCAAAATTTTGAATAGATGAGACGAAGAATGCACAGGGATTTGCCGTATATGTGATGCACAAAGATTGCGAGCCATCTTAGGGTGCNCAATTAAGGTGAGTTTAATTTTGTCCTTAATTCAATTCAATTAAATGTTTGATATTATGTCACCAGGCCAGTATTTAATATCAGGAATGCTAAAAATTTTATTATTCCATTAATACAAATATGTACAACTTCTCAAAAACAGATTTTTGGAAAAGTGTAAAATGTCTATTTTTAAGAAGAAAATAAATTTATAATTTAGAACATCACTTTAGATTTTTACATAAAATCTAAGATGTAAATAATCCAGATTTATCATCCATTTTTTACATGCTCACATGCATACATGACAATATGTATAACTAAAACCTCAGTTTTAAAGAATACATTTTTAATGCATTATTTTTCAATGCTCATTTTGGTTGAGAAATCAAGTATACTTAATTTTATTATACTAGTATTCTAGTATTAACTTTCCCTTTAATGTTAAACATTTATGTTTCTGAGATTTCATAATGTAATCCAGAAGAAACATAATTTTATTAATGTTTGTTAAAAATTTGAAGACAAAAATGACACCATGATATCATCGATACTTCAATTCTCACATTAAGTTTTGAACTTTATTTCTTTGATTTTAATTTTTTTTTTTTTTAATTTTATATATCCTAAGTAAATATATAAAAACAGTTTTTAAATTTTAAGTATTAGACAAATAATTAAAGGCAAAAATTTTAAATATTTTGGACTTTGACCTTAGGTCTATCTGTTTGATTGAGATAGTGCACATATTTATATCTATTTAATGCCATGTTTTAAACTTATTTTATGTAAAAATGAAAAGATAATGTCAAATTATAAACTTTTCTCCAGTTTGTCCATTATATTAAGACTTTAAATGTTTATGTTTGTTACTCAGAATGCCTGCTGTTGTTAGATGAAAAACATTAATGAAAATCAAAAGAAATCACATGGAACATGACTAATCTTTCATTATTGAGAGGTGTCCATTAGAAGACTTTACATTATTATTATTTTTTTGTTGTTTAGAACATAATCTAAACTTATTATATGTTTCAAATATTAAAAACAGTTATGACAATTACAATTTTTATTTATACTTAAAATATTGATAACATATTATCAATTCTGAAAACAAAATAAGTTTATTGATAAAATTAAAAAGAAAATATAGCATTTAGAAGAAGAAAATTTAAATGGATTACAAAAATGTTCTTATATTGTTTCTTTTAGATTAAAGATTCATTATATCAAACTAAAATTTGTTACACTTAGAATGTTCTAACAGCAAAAATATTGCACATGTACACACATATATTATTGAAATCATCAACAATATGTAAATCAATTATTAATTAATATATACTTTAAATAATAATAAAATATCTAAACAAATTTCTGTTTATAGCTTTATTCTAAACCTAACTGCATAATATTTCTCTTCATTTTTAAATTATGCTTATAAGTAAATTTAATTATATAGGATTAAATACAGTAATATTGTCAGTGATAATTTCTTCCTTCTATGCTTATTACATTAATTTCTGAATAGTTTCTCTACTATAATAAAACGACAGTATCAATACTTTTTCAATTAAATAGAAAACTTTAGAATTTAGCTAAAATTATCCAAATTTATCAAATATTATAAACTGTATATTTTATTAAAGTTAATTAATAAACAGGAACTTTTCAATTAACACTTATATGCATTCTTCAAGTGAAGTAAAAAGCCATTCCATTTCTATGAAATGGCTTTTTAATTGAAGAAGGCCTCTAAATGTGGCCAAAAATATTTGTAATTCAGAATAAACATTGCTGGAATAGTGATGTTATTTTGTGCATATCAGTGTTAACTGTATATTTTCCCTCGCTATACCAAATAATCAATTTATCATTATATTGAAATTACACACAACTCACAAAATTACATATAATCAAGTTATTTAATATAGAATTTTAAACATACTTTTTAAATGGATCAGTCCCTGTATAGACAGATCTACGATACATCAGACGCAACTGACTTTCACTTGCAGGACTCAATCTAAAATAATTAAAAATTTTTATTTTAATTCAAAATTGATTCATTATATTATATGTAATATTTAGGGAAATATGGTATATTTTAGATACAGAACTTCATAAACAATTGGTATAAATTTACCATTATATTAAAAGTGTAGAAATTTTGTTTGATATACAGGGTGTAACAGAATGATGTTTTAAAAATTTGGGGGATTGTAGAGAATGAAATTTTGAACATTTTGATATAAGGAACCATAGCTGGAAATGTGATATAAAGTTTCTACAGCACTTTGCACTCAGTATGATGAATGAAACAGCAGAATACAGTATTTATGATAAGTTTTATTGACAAAATAGTAGAGTACAATCAAACTGTACATCGAATCAGTGGCAGCACTACTTTAGAGTAAATGTTTAATACTCCAACTTCATTACATAATGTGCAATGATGAACCATGTTTTGTCCGACTCTCTGTAAGATGCCACGCTCCCCTCTGATGGTATTAATTTAAATGTTGTAAAGATGCGCTCCATAAGCTCATGAACTGTTCCTACAGGTGTTGCATACAAAAGGGACTTTACATAACCTCAGAGGAAGAAGTCAAGAACAATAACATGACGTCAATGGATGGAAAGATAGCTACCAAATTGAAGGGCAGTCATGCACTTCCTACCGCTGTAGAAACTTTATATCACGTTTCCGGCTATGGGTTCCTTATATCAAAACATTCAAAATTTCATCCTCTACAGTCCCCCAAATTTTTAAAATGTCATTCTGATACACCCTGTATACAAATAATTGTTCTTTGAATTAAAAGTTTGTATAGATTCTGAAGAAATGCTTACAATTTTTATAAGAATAGCTAAAAATAAAAAAATTATAAGCCATTCCATAATGCTAAATCAGAATGAGTATTGAGGGTAGTCTATGTGGGGTTACAGATGCAAGATTGTTCACGAAATTAACCTATATTTTGTCTTGATTTACAGTCTGAGATTATCCAAGATAGTGAGATCTTGCTGGATTGGATGTAAAGCAGATCACTCTCTCTTAGTAAAATGAAAACTCTTATAAAAGATTAAAAAATAAGTTTTTGATAACAGAATAATCAGTGCTATGAATACATTGAAGCTGCCTGTAGTCCATTGAATATGACTAAAGGAACATCACTACACTGTTCATAAGGGTTTGTGCCCAACAGTGCCTACATGCTTTGCTAATGGCAATGATGTTTGGATAGCTTTTGATAATGCATGTCTCTTACATAACACATCTGTTTCTACAGAGCTCAAGTATCTCAAAAACATCGAAATTTACAAAGCAACTAAGAAAGGTTTTGCTTTTAATTTTAAGGACACATCTTCAGTATCACATGCATCGAAAGCTATTTATTTAATTCCTGTTATATTATTTTTTTTTTTTTTCAGCATTCTTTTATACGTGCGACCACCAGCATGAATTTAATAACTTCTATTTTATTTTAAAATTTTGTTCTGTGTAACATTCCATAATCTGAAGATGGATATTAAAGACAATTGAAAACATTTCTTCTTATAATAAATTGATTCATTTTAACTGGATTACAGATGTTATTTGGTGCTTTTAATTTTATAAAAGATACTGAACAAGAAATCAACATACAAAATATGCTTTCTGACTAGTCAAGCAGCAATGAGATAAAATTTTTTGTAGGAAAAAGATGTGTAGGAGCAACTTCATGAATAGTGGTTGAGTTGAATTAAGAATAACAAAGTAACAAAATCATAAAAGCAAACCTTAGTAAAAAAATTATATTTCAAACAAATATATTTCAAGCTATTTAACAGTCCAACTTCAAGTTAAAACAATAAATATCACTGTTAAGAGGAGTAAATTTCATTGTTAAGAGGGTAAATGCTTCCTTTTTTCCAGGGAAAAATTATTCCAGTCACTCCACTTTACAAAGACTGGATAGACCACTCTCTGAAGACTCCACTCCACACCATTATATATAAAATTCATTATCCCACCTATATAACCTAATATTGTACATATTAGCAATAAATTAATCAATTTGATTTTTGAATTTATATCAGAACAAACAAAGATAGATTTTAGAACTTTATTATGTAATTTGAAATTCTAGAAGTATATTATTAGAACAATATGATTACATCTGATTAGCATATTTAAAAATCAATAATACTACTAATTTCAATTATTAACATAATATATTAATTAATTAATTAAAGAATATCTGAAAATTTTGAAGATAAATGATACAACAGTAAAAATACTAATAAATAACTGTAATCAGTCCACACTGGTATTTTCATATAAATTCAAAATTTAGATTTTATTTACAGGGTGCACCAGAAAAACTGTAAATATGTATTCTTTCACATAGAAACAGTCCTCTTTTTACAGAAAATTAATGTAAAATACTAATTCTTTAAAATGGCATTAGGTAAGTGTCTACAATGGTCATTTTGCCTGGCTCTGCAACATGTCCTTCAGAATCTCATGAATGCATTATGAAAAATTATTTTTTAGCTCACTACTACTGATTAGTTATTGCTCATAAACTTTGTTTACACACAGCCCCACAAAAAGCATTTGGTGAGGTCAGGTTGAGCAAGTAAGCAGACCAGTTAATGTTTCCAAAGTGAGAAGTGATCTGGAAATATTTCTTTGAGAACTTCATGGAGATATGTGGTATGAGTCATTGCTCTATCTTGCTGGAACCATAAGTGACAAGGAATCATTATTATAACACAGCTTTTCCAATCTTAAAAAAAAGGGGCCAATAATGCTGTCTAATGAAATGGTATACCCACAGTTACTTTAGCACTATACAGAGGTCATTATTGATGAAATTTGTATAGATTGTTTTCAGTCAAGAAATGATAATTGTTTGTTCACAAACCCAGTGGACCTCATCTAACATCAGTAACCTGTTAATGTTTTATCAACTTTCTACTCAGAGTTAACGAAAACAACTTCCAACTTATTACAACTTAAAACTCCAAAAACTTGTTACAAAACTGAAGTTACTGTCACTTATCCTGTTTACTAAGCTCCTAGATAAATGGGATCTTGTATGAATGGTAATAAAAAAAATCATCAAGATTCTGTGAATGCTTCTATCTGTCTTATCAAATATGACAGCTGCCAGGTTGACCCGTGTCGACTATGCAAGATGGCATGGAAAAATTTCTTACTAAATTCATGTTGATTGATGTACAGTACATATCAAATAAACATGTCCTGAGAGTTTGCTGTCTTTTCCATTTCCTTCTTGACACCATTTGATATCCAAAGTAACAGAGTATTGCAACTAAGAATATCACATTATAAACTGCATTGTTTAGCTGTGATAGAGTCTGTCTTTATAATGTTTCTACTATTGCAATGTAATGTAGCACAGACCAAGACTCTATCTAAACTAAATTTCAGCTGAAAGCAAATGGTGATTAGTGTTACAGTGATACCTAGTGAATGACTTGGGAATTAAACTTTAAAAACCGTCAGGTGTTTTGGCACACCTGATGTTTTTTAATATCTTCAAAACACTAAAAAATAATTTAATATGTTTTTACGTAATAAAATAATACAATTTTAAAATATAATTAAAAAACAATACTTATTTTAACAGAATAAACTTCACTAATATGAAAAATAATAAATACTATCATTAGTTTCAATTAATCAAATATTATGATTGATAAAGACAAATTTCATCAATTCAAACTGAGATTTGACTTGTGATCTGTCAGCATTTAAATCATAAAACATAAATTATTTTACTTATTTTAAATAGCAATTATAAACACACATGCTTTACCCATTACTAAAATTTCATCATAAAATACATTAAAAATACTTTGGAAAAGATGGATACTTGAAGTGACAAATGTTTCTCTGTTGTAAAATTTACCATTTACAATTAAATTTTCAAATTAATTTTAAAATTTATATATTTACCTATGATCTTCGCTTTGGTTATATTCTTTTAAATAAGGCACAAATTCTGCAAGAACACTGCTGAAGAAAAAATAATCTTAAACTATTGAGTTTTAAAAAGACGTTAATAAAATAAACTAGTTAATAATAGATTTCTAAGTTAAGTTTCCTTCTGAAATTATATAATATAACCTTGCACTCATAGCCACTTTTTCAGCTGCTTCAATATCTCCACACCTAATACAATAATATATCATGGCCCAAACTGGGTGTCCTTCCACTAGTCCATCCTAAATGTTTTTAAAGCACTTCAGTATGTAAATAAAACTTCTTCAATGTTTTTGAAATAAATATATGTAAATACTATGCTATCATAAAATTTAATTCATAAAAACTTACCTCTAAACCTGGAGGCATTATAGATAACTTGATGTTTAGAAAACTACGAATTAAATAATATGTACCAGGCACTCCACCTATATTTGCTTGTTGTAAATTGCCATAAACAATTACTTCTATATATTGACGATACCTGAAAAATTTACAAGTTTTGAAATACTATCATTAAGAAATTGAAAATGTTTAACTAAGCATTATTATCCTGTTCCAAACACACGTGATTCAAATTTTAGAACACTAGCCTGAGGATATCATTTTTAAAAATGGATGAAAACATTCACTTCTCATAATGAGTAGTTCTTTTCTATTGCTGGATCTCAGATTATTATTAACCAATATTAGGGTGTTATTTTTATTAATTTGTATCTACATTTTTAATCAAATTTTTTATTTTTATATTTGCTACATATAACAGAAATAAACAATTTGAATATAAAAGCCAATAAACATCTGTGTTTGCAGTCCATATAATTTAAATGCCAATATGGTAACTGTATTAATTAATACAGAATAATTAAAATAGCCAATCTTTATTCAAATGTGCACACAAAATATAATTAGTATTGAAAAAAAAAACATTTAAATTCTACATCAACTTTATACTAAAATTTTAGTTTTAAATATTGTAATAACAATTATATTTTAATTCTTAATAGACTTAATAAAAATATTAATTAATACTTTAATTACAGTAATTTCTTTCATTTTAAAGGGCATCTGGAAAAAAATCTGCACAAAATATCTCAGGTTCTACTAACAGCCAATAATTTTTAATTATGCTGCATGTATTATAATTTGAATGTGTGGAATGCTATGGAAAATTTCTAGAATCTTTTTCTACATTTGATTTTCTGCTTCTTTCAAAATGACAATGAAAGATGATGTTTTATATCTAAGACTATACAATTTTTACATATTAAATAAAACATCAGAAAAAAGTATACTATAAACCACTTTGCAAATGAAGGAATTTCAATACAGAATATATATTGTGTTCTCCAATGTTTTGAGAATGGATTACCACCACAAAGAAGAAAGGAGTCTGGTAAAAAATGAAAATTCTAATGAAAGCCAAGTTGGAAGGATCAAAGAACATCTTTGAAGGTAGCAATAAGGTTTCAATGCAATTTGTAGTCCTGAACTGAAAATTTCATGTTGTTTACTCTGGGAAGTTTTGAAAAGAAAACATTAATTATCAAAAGAAGCAAATAATTCAGAACAGGACAGAACAGACATACAAAGATAACTGCAAAAACAAAGTGGAAAGTTAATGCAAAAGTTCTCTGAAAAGATCTTCATTTTGGATGGCAAATCTTACTTCACTCTCTCACATTAAGATTGGATTTTATACCAGTGATATCTCCTCTATACCTGCTAATGTAAAGTTTTTCAAGAAAAAAATTTATGGGCAAAGTTTTGGTTTGGATTGCAATGTGACCAAAAGGTTTAAGTTAAGCTCTATTCATAAAATCAAGTTTTATAAATGTCCAGCAATATTATAAATTAATATGTATTATATTGCTTTATTCCCTATGTTCAAAAGAACTATTCTCAATTAGAATATGTCTTCTTGCCAGATTAAGCAAAGTTCTAACTAAATCAAAACTATGCTGGATTATCTGTAACAAGAAAATGTCACCTTTATCAATGAAGAGAACAAACCTGCAGATATGTCAGAAACTAGGCCAACTGAGGATTTTTGGACAATTCTCAGAACAGCTATTTACAAAAAGGAAATGGAAGGCAAAACACAAGGATCAGCTGATCAATCACATAAAGTAGTCTGAAAAATGTGAACCAAAGTCCTGTAAGAAAGTTGCACTGCCCCCAAAGTCAAACTGATGACAATCAACAATAGGGACTTATAAAATTGTATAAATAGAAGATAACAGGACATTCCAATTTTCAACGCGAGTGTTGAGTGTTGAAGTCAACAATTTGACGTCATCAACGACGTTCCAACTTGAGTACNACAACCTTTGTTTTCGCAATTAGTGGCAACCATTTCGATAATTTCCTTAGTATCGCTGTGAAATTTATCTATGAGACCTGGCTAATATATAGATTCAAAATTAATTAGATATTGCAATAATTTTATCAAATGCATTTGATTTAATATAAACTTAAATACTATACATACAATTATGACTTACTGAATCCATAAAAACAAACATTACATACTTACCAAATAAACCACTATTAAAATTCATTATTATTTACATATTAGTCTAAATGTTTTATTTATTTAATTAATTAACTGAAAAGTGAATTTTTCTAAAATATATAAAATTCATGTTGAGCAAATGATGATAAGTATTTATATAATTTTCATTGAAACAAATTTTTATTCTAAACAATGAATTGTAAAATGACAAATGTAATGAGAACAAAATTGATCAAACCAATAAAACGTCTGAAAAATTAAATTTTGATTTTGTTAATTTAATTGGAAAATTTAAGAAAATATCATTCAGACATAAATAGCTATCTTCTTTGCAAACTTTCAGTCTTTAATTGACTACCAATCTGATCTATTGCTGATCCCTCCTTACTTAACAAAATTAATACAGAAATCGACACCGTTTACTTTTTATTATATAAATTTAGTAATCTGCCCATTACTCAAACCTTGACATTGCTAGAGTCTGCCTTGACCTTCCCCTCTAAACAAAAGAATTAAATATTTTGATTGCATCCTTTATTTTAAATTTTTTAATGGACTTATAAACAATTACTGGCTAAAATTAAGACTTTTCCACCAAAACAAGGAACACATCTTGCTTATTCACTCCTTTCCTTTGACTATTTATATCACATAAATCTATTATTTTCCTATCGGTGTGCGGAATATGCATTCACAGTAGAAAACTATCTACATTATAATTTTAAACAATATAAGCATGTTTGGCAATGATTTTTATATAATTGTAATTTAGTAATTGTCATTTTAATGTTCTCTCTTTTTGTTCTTTTTTACTTCTACTTTTATATTAATTGCAACACGATTTAATATTTTCTTTTTTTTCCCAGCATTATAAAAATACAGTACTGTACTCTCATTCAAAATTGAACACATACAGGTTATTACAGAGAATGTGCGATTGCTTAGTACAGGCCTGGACAACCCGCGGCCGTCACGTTAAATTGTGTGGCCCGCTAAGCGATATTATATATCTATTAAAACTTTTGTTTTCCGTTATGTGTATACCAAAACAATTAAATAAATGAAAATTTGCATGTGTCGTTGTTATAATGCGCAAGTGCGAGTACGAACTCTTGGTATAACAATAAAATCTTATTCATTTTGTATTTGTTTTACTTTTTTAAAAGCATGTTTGCCTAAATTGTGGCCCACCGTAATGATACGCGTGATTAAAGTGGCCCGCGAAACAATTTGGGTTGGCCAGGCCTGGCTTAGTATAATGGTAGACAATTTTTCGCAGCTTTAGATCGGTGCTTTAAAAAAAAATGAGTCTCATGATACTATTTATGCCAAGGAGCTATTCGAGAATGTCGCGATATTTGGAATTATTCTAAGAAAATTTTAAAAAATACGTAGTGGAAAGTAATAGTGTATATTTAAATACGAATGTAAGTGCGTATTAAAATAATAACTGTGAGATATATACTTTTTTCATTATAGCAACATTAATCCTAACGATCAATAAGCCTGCTATTACTGAAACTGAACTCAAGGTCAAATTTTTTTGAAAATAGGGTGGAGTTTCGGTGTTTTTTAATAAGCGTTAATCGAGTGGAGCTATACAAAAAGTTTCAAAAGCACTGATTTAGATCTTTACTGCGTTCTTGCCAATAAATCAAATTTCGTAGTTCACATTTATTTATGTTCTAATCTAACTTTAAAATATTATTATATTTGTTAATTAAAATTGAATATTTAATTTAATAATAACGCAATTTAATGTTATTTTCGGTTCTTTTTAAAATATTGCGATGTTTTCCGAAACGAAATAATGTATCTAATTGTAACCTCGACAAAAATTCAC